>NW_028283660.1:283333-449166 GCF_059441095.1 Idiotropiscis lumnitzeri | reverse complement strand
AAACGAAACTTCATTAACAGCTAAACTAAACGTTTCCAATGTAAATTTCCACCTTTATATAGTGTAAAAAGACATCCTGAAGCCTGGGCAGTCATTAATTTGATTGTCCAATATTTCCCTTATGAGATAATGCCTCTCATAGCAAATGTGTACAGCGCGAGCTGAAAATGCATTTACAGCACTAAAAAAACAAACTTTTATAACAGCTAAACCAAACGTTTCCAATGTAAATTTCCACCTTTATATAGTGTAGAAAGGCATCCTGGAGCCTGGAAAGTCATTAATTTGATTGTCCAGTATTTCCTTCATGAGATATTGCAACACTTAGAAAAAGTGTACAGCGCCAGCAGACAATGAATTTTCAGCACTAAAAAAACCAAACTTTTATAACAGCTAAACCAAACGTTTCCAATGTAAATTTCCACCTTTATATAGTGTAAAAAGACATCCTGAAGCCTGGGCAGTCATTAATTTGATTGTCCAGTATTTCCCTTATGAGATAATGCCTCACATAGCAAATGTGTACAGCGCGAGCTGAAAATGCATTTACAGCACTAAAAAAACAAACTTTTATAACAGCTAAACCAAACGTTTCCAATGTAAATTTCCACCTTTATATAGTGTAGAAAGGCATCCTGAAGCCTGGAAAGTCATTAATTTGATTGTCCAGTATTTCCTACATGAGATATTGCAAAACTTAGAAAAAGTGTACAGCGCCAGCAGACAATGAATTTTCAGCACTAAAAAAACGAAACTTCATTAACAGCTAAACCAAACGTTTCCAATGTAAATTTCCACATTTATAGAGTGTAAAAAGGCATCCTGAAGCCTGGGAAGTCATTAATTTGATTGTCCAGTATTTCCCTTATGAGATAATGCCTCACATAGCAAATGTGTACAGCGCGAGCTGAAAATGCATTTACAGCACTAAAAAACCAAACTTTTATAACAGCTAAACCAAACGTTTCCAATGTAAATTTCCACCTTTATATAGTGTAGAAAGGCATCCTGAAGCCTGGAAAGTGATTAATTTGATTGTCCAGTATTTCCTTCATGAGATATTGCAACACTTAGAAAAAGTGTACAGCGCCAGCAGACAATGAATTTTCAGCACTAAAAAACCGAAACTTCATTAACAGCTAAACTAAACGTTTCCAATGTAAATTTCCACCTTTATATAGTGTAAAAAGACATCCTGAAGCCTGGGCAGTCATTAATTTGATTGTCCAATATTTCCCTTATGAGATAATGCCTCTCATAGCAAATGTGTACAGCGCGAGCTGAAAATGCATTTACAGCACTAAAAAACCAAACTTTTATAACAGCTAAACCAAACGTTTCCAATGTAAATTTCCACCTTTATATAGTGTAGAAAGGCATCCTGAAGCCTGGAAAGTCATTAATTTGATTGTCCAGTATTTCCTTCATGAGATATTGCAACACTTAGAAAAAGTGTACAGCGCCAGCAGACAATGAATTTCCAGCACTAAAAAAACGAAACTTCATTAACAGCTAAACTAAACGTTTCCAATGTAAATTTCCACCTTTATATAGTGTAAAAAGACATCCTGAAGCCTGGGCAGTCATTAATTTGATTGTCCAATATTTCCCTTATGAGATAATGCCTCTCATAGCAAATGTGTACAGCGCGAGCTGAAAATGCATTTACAGCACTAAAAAACCAAACTTTTATAACAGCTAAACTAAACGTTTCCAATGTAAATTTCCACCTTTATATAGTGTAGAAAGGCATCCTGAAGCCTGGAAAGTCATTAATTTGATTGTCCAGTATTTCCTTCATGAGATATTGCAACACTTAGAAAAAGTGTACAGCGCCAGCAGACAATGAATTTTCAGCACTAAAAAAACGAAACTTCATTAACAGCTAAACCAAACGTTTCCAATGTAAATTTCCACATTTATAGAGTGTAAAAAGGCATCCTGAAGCCTGGGAAGTCATTAATTTGATTGTCCAGTATTTCCCTTATGAGATAATGCCTCACATAGCAAATGTGTACAGTGCGAGCTGAAAATGCATTTTCAGCACTAAAAAACCAAACTTTTATAACAGCTAAACCAAACGTTTCCAATGTAAATTTCCACCTTTATATAGTGTAAAAAGACATCCTGAAGCCTGGGCAGTCATTAATTTGATTGTCCAGTATTTCCCTTATGAGATAATGCCTCACATAGCAAATGTGTACAGCGCGAGCTGAAAATGCATTTACAGCACTAAAAAAACAAACTTTTATAACAGCTAAACTAAACGTTTCCAATGTAAATTTCCACCTTTATATAGTGTAAAATTACATCCTGAAGCCTGGGCAGTCATTAATTTGATTGTCCAATATTTCCCTTATGAGATAATGCCTCTCATAGCAAATGTGTACAGCGCGAGCTGAAAATGCATTTACAGCACTAAAAACCCAAACTTTTATAACAGCTAAACCAAACGTTTCCAATGTAAATTTCCACCTTTATATAGTGTAGAAAGGCATCCTGAAGCCTGGAAAGTCATTAATTTGATTGTCCAGTATTTCCTTCATGAGATATTGCAACACTTAGAAAAGGTGTACAGCGCCAGCAGACAATGAATTTTCAGCACTAAAAAATCGAAACTTCATTAACAGCTAAACCAAACGTTTCCAATGTAAATTTCCACCTTTATATAGTGTAGAAAGGCATCCTGAAGCCTGGAAAGTCATTAATTTGATTGTCCAGTATTTCCTTCATGAGATATTGCAACACTTAGAAAAGGTGTACAGCGCCAGCAGACAATGAATTTTCAGCACTAAAAAAACGAAACTTCATTAACAGCTAAACCAAACGTTTCCAATGTAAATTTCCACATTTATAGAGTGTAAAAAGGCATCCTGAAGCCTGGGAAGTCATTAATTTGATTGTCCAGTATTTCCCTTATGAGATAATGCCTCACATAGCAAATGTGTACAGTTCGAGCTGAAAATGCATTTACAGCACTAAAAAACCAAACTTTTATAACAGCTAAACCAAACGTTTCCAATGTAAATTTCCACCTTTATATAGTGTAGAAAGGCATCCTGAAGCCTGGAAAGTCATTGATTTGATTGTCCAGTATTTCCTTCATGAGATATTGCAACACTTAGAAAAAGTGTACAGCGCCAGCAGACAATGAATTTTCAGCACTAAAAAAACGAAACTTCATTAACAGCTAAACTAAACGTTTCCAATGTAAATTTCCACCTTTATATAGAGTAAAAAGACATCCTGAAGCCTGGGCAGCCATTTATTTGATTGTCCAATATTTCCCTTATGAGATAATGCCTCTCATAGCAAATGTGTACAGCGCGAGCTGAAAATGCATTTACAGCACTAAAAAACCAAACTTTTGTAACAGCTAAACCAAACGTTTCCAATGTAAATTTCCACCTTTATATAGTGTAAAAAGACATCCTGAAGCCTGGGAAGTCATTAATTTGATTGTCCAGTATTTCCCTTATGAGATAATGCCTCACATAGCAAATGTGTACAGTGCGAGCTGAAAATGCATTTTCAGCACTAAAAAACCAAACTTTTATAACAGCTAAACCAAACGTTTCCAATGTAAATTTCCACCTTTATATAGTGTAAAAAGACATCCTGAAGCCTGGGCAGTCATTAATTTGATTGTCCAATATTTCCCTTATGAGATAATGCCTCTCATAGCAAATGTGTACAGCGCGAGCTGAAAATGCATTTACAGCACTAAAAAACCAAACTTTTATAACAGCTAAACCAAACGTTTCCAATGTAAATTTCCACCTTTATATAGTGTAGAAAGGCATCCTGAAGCCTGGAAAGTTATTAATTTGATTGTCCAGTATTTCCTTCATGAGATATTGCAACACTTAGAAAAAGTGTACAGCGCCAGTAGACAATGAATTTTCAGCACTAAAAAAACGAAACTTCATTAACAGCTAAACTAAACGTTTCCAATGTAAATTTCCACCTTTATATAGTGTAAAAAGACATCCTGAAGCCTGGGCAGTCATTAATTTGATTGTCCAATATTTCCCTTATGAGATAATGCCTCTCATAGCAAATGTGTACAGCGCGAGCTGAAAATGCATTTACAGCACTAAAAAAACAAACTTTTATAACAGCTAAACCAAACGTTTCCAATGTAAATTTCCACCTTTATATAGTGTAGAAAGGCATCCTGAAGCCTGGAAAGTCATTAATTTGATTGTCCAGTATTTCCTACATGAGATATTGCAAAACTTAGAAAAAGTGTACAGCGCCAGCAGACAATGAATTTTCAGCACTAAAAAAACGAAACTTCATTAACAGCTAAACCAAACGTTTCCAATGTAAATTTCCACATTTATAGAGTGTAAAAAGGCATCCTGAAGCCTGGGAAGTCATTAATTTGATTGTCCAGTATTTCCCTTATGAGATAATGCCTCACATAGCAAATGTGTACAGCGCGAGCTGAAAATGCATTTACAGCACTAAAAAACCAAACTTTTATAACAGCTAAACCAAACGTTTCCAATGTAAATTTCCACCTTTATATAGTGTAGAAAGGCATCCTGAAGCCTGGAAAGTGATTAATTTGATTGTCCAGTATTTCCTTCATGAGATATTGCAACACTTAGAAAAAGTGTACAGCGCCAGCAGACAATGAATTTTCAGCACTAAAAAACCGAAACTTCATTAACAGCTAAACTAAACGTTTCCAATGTAAATTTCCACCTTTATATAGTGTAAAAAGACATCCTGAAGCCTGGGCAGTCATTAATTTGATTGTCCAATATTTCCCTTATGAGATAATGCCTCTCATAGCAAATGTGTACAGCGCGAGCTGAAAATGCATTTACAGCACTAAAAAACCAAACTTTTATAACAGCTAAACCAAACGTTTCCAATGTAAATTTCCACCTTTATATAGTGTAGAAAGGCATCCTGAAGCCTGGAAAGTCATTAATTTGATTGTCCAGTATTTCCTTCATGAGATATTGCAACACTTAGAAAAAGTGTACAGCGCCAGCAGACAATGAATTTCCAGCACTAAAAAAACGAAACTTCATTAACAGCTAAACTAAACGTTTCCAATGTAAATTTCCACCTTTATATAGTGTAAAAAGACATCCTGAAGCCTGGGCAGTCATTAATTTGATTGTCCAATATTTCCCTTATGAGATAATGCCTCTCATAGCAAATGTGTACAGCGCGAGCTGAAAATGCATTTACAGCACTAAAAAACCAAACTTTTATAACAGCTAAACTAAACGTTTCCAATGTAAATTTCCACCTTTATATAGTGTAAAAAGACATCCTGAAGCCTGGGCAGTCATTAATTTGATTGTCCAGTATTTCCCTTATGAGATAATGCCTCACATAGCAAATGTGTACAGTGCGAGCTGAAAATGCATTTTCAGCACTAAAAAACCAAACTTTTATAACAGCTAAACCAAACGTTTCCAATGTAAATTTCCACCTTTATATAGTGTAAAAAGACATCCTGAAGCCTGGGCAGTCATTAATTTGATTGTCCAGTATTTCCCTTATGAGATAATGCCTCACATAGCAAATGTGTACAGCGCGAGCTGAAAATGCATTTACAGCACTAAAAAAACAAACTTTTATAACAGCTAAACTAAACGTTTCCAATGTAAATTTCCACCTTTATATAGTGTAAAAAGACATCCTGAAGCCTGGGCAGTCATTAATTTGATTGTCCAATATTTCCCTTATGAGATAATGCCTCTCATAGCAAATGTGTACAGCGCGAGCTGAAAATGCATTTACAGCACTAAAAACCCAAACTTTTATAACAGCTAAACCAAACGTTTCCAATGTAAATTTCCACCTTTATATAGTGTAGAAAGGCATCCTGAAGCCTGGAAAGTCATTAATTTGATTGTCCAGTATTTCCTTCATGAGATATTGCAACACTTAGAAAAGGTGTACAGCGCCAGCAGACAATGAATTTTCAGCACTAAAAAATCGAAACTTCATTAACAGCTAAACCAAACGTTTCCAATGTAAATTTCCACCTTTATATAGTGTAGAAAGGCATCCTGAAGCCTGGAAAGTCATTAATTTGATTGTCCAGTATTTCCTTCATGAGATATTGCAACACTTAGAAAAGGTGTACAGCGCCAGCAGACAATGAATTTTCAGCACTAAAAAAACGAAACTTCATTAACAGCTAAACCAAACGTTTCCAATGTAAATTTCCACATTTATAGAGTGTAAAAAGGCATCCTGAAGCCTGGGAAGTCATTAATTTGATTGTCCAGTATTTCCCTTATGAGATAATGCCTCACATAGCAAATGTGTACAGTTCGAGCTGAAAATGCATTTACAGCACTAAAAAACCAAACTTTTATAACAGCTAAACCAAACGTTTCCAATGTAAATTTCCACCTTTATATAGTGTAGAAAGGCATCCTGAAGCCTGGAAAGTCATTGATTTGATTGTCCAGTATTTCCTTCATGAGATATTGCAACACTTAGAAAAAGTGTACAGCGCCAGCAGACAATGAATTTTCAGCACTAAAAAAACGAAACTTCATTAACAGCTAAACTAAACGTTTCCAATGTAAATTTCCACCTTTATATAGAGTAAAAAGACATCCTGAAGCCTGGGCAGCCATTTATTTGATTGTCCAATATTTCCCTTATGAGATAATGCCTCTCATAGCAAATGTGTACAGCGCGAGCTGAAAATGCATTTACAGCACTAAAAAAACAAACTTTTATAACAGCTAAACCAAACGTTTCCAATGTAAATTTCCACCTTTATATAGTGTAAAAAGACATCCTGAAGCCTGGGCAGTCATTAATTTGATTGTCCAATATTTCCCTTATGAGATAATGCCTCTCATAGCAAATGTGTACAGCGCGAGCTGAAAATGCATTTACAGCACTAAAAAAACCAAACTTTTATAACAGCTAAACCAAACGTTTCCAATGTAAATTTCCACCTTTATATAGTGTAGAAAGGCACCCTGAAGCCTGGAAAGTCATTAATTTGATTGTCCAGTATTTCCTTCATGAGATATTGCAACACTTAGAAAAAGTGTACAGCGCCAGCAGACAATGAATTTTCAGCACTAAAAAAACGAAACTTCATTAACAGCTAAACCAAACGTTTCCAATGTAAATTTCCACATTTATAGAGTGTAAAAAGGCATCCTGAAGCCTGGGAAGTCATTAATTTGATTGTCCAGTATTTCCCTTATGAGATAATGCCTCACATAGCAAATGTGTACAGTGCGAGCTGAAAATGCATTTTCAGCACTAAAAAACCAAACTTTTATAACAGCTAAACCAAACGTTTCCAATGTAAATTTCCACCTTTATATAGTGTAAAAAGACATCCTGAAGCCTGGGCAGTCATTAATTCGATTGTCCAATATTTCCTTTATGAGATAATGCCTCTCATAGGCAAATGTATACAGCGCGAGCTGAAAATGCATTTACAGCACTAAAAAACCAAACTTTTATAACAGCTAAACCAAACTTTCCAATGTAAATTTCCACCTTTATATAGTGTAAAAAGGCATCCTGAAGCCTGGGAAGTCATTAATTTGATTGTCCAGTATTTCCCTTATGAGATAATGCCTCACATAGCAAATGTGTACAGTGCGAGCTGAAAATGCATTTTCAGCACTAAAAAACCAAACTTTTATAACAGCTAAACCAAACGTTTCCAATGTAAATTTCCACCTTTATATAGTGTAAAAAGACATCCTGAAGCCTGGGCAGTCATTAATTCGATTGTCCAATATTTCCTTTATGAGATAATGCCTCTCATAGCAAATGTGTACAGCGCGAGCTGAAAATGCATTTTCAGCACTAAAAAACCAAACTTTTATAACACCTAAACCAAACGTTTCCAATGTAAATTTCCTCCTTTATATAGTGTAAAAAGACATCCTGAAGCCTGGGCAGTCATTAATTTGATTGTCCAATATTTCCCTTATGAGATAATGCCTCTCATAGCAAATGTGTACAGCGCGAGCTGAAAATGCATTTACAGCACTAAAAAACCAAACTTTTATAAAAGCTAAACCAAACGTTTCCAATGTAAATTTCCACCTTTATATAGTGTAGAAAGGCATCCTGAAGCCTGGAAAGTCATTAATTTGATTGTCCAGTATTTCCTTCATGAGATATTGCAACATTTAGAAAAAGTGTACAGCGCCAGCAGACAATGAATTTTCAGCACTAAAAAAACGAAACTTCATTAACAGCTAAACTAAACGTTTCCAATGTAAATTTCCACCTTTATATAGTGTAAAAAGACATCCTGAAGCCCGGGCAGCCATTAATTTGATTGTCCAATATTTCCCTTATGAGATAATGCCTCTCATAGCAAATGTGTACAGCGCGAGCTGAAAATGCATTTACAGCACTAAAAAAACAAACTTTTATAACAGCTAAACCAAACGTTTCCAATGTAAATTTCCACCTTTATATAGTGTAGAAAGGCATCCTGAAGCCTGGAAAGTCATTAATTTGATTGTCCAGTATTTCCTTCATGAGATATTGCAACACTTAGAAAAAGTGTACAGCGCCAGCAGACAATGAATTTTCAGCACTAAAAAAACGAAACTTCATTAACAGCTAAACTAAATGTTTCCAATGTAAATTTCCACCTTTATATAGTGTAAAAAGACATCCTGAAGCCTGGGCAGTCATTAATTTGATTGTCCAATATTTCCCTTATGAGATAATGCCTCTCATAGCAAATGTGTACAGCGCGAGCTGAAAATGCATTTACAGCACTAAAAAAACCAAACTTTTATAACAGCTAAACCAAACGTTTCCAATGTAAATTTCCACCTTTATATAGTGTAAAAAGGCATCCTGAAGCCTGGAAAGTCTTTAATTTGATTGTCCAGTATTTCCTTCATGAGATATTGCAACACTTAGAAAAAGTGTACAGCGCCAGCAGACAATGAATTTCCAGCACTAAAAAAACGAAACTTCATTAACAGCTAAACTAAACGTTTCCAATGTAAATTTCCACCTTTATATAGTGTAAAAAGACATCCTGAAGCCTGGGCAGTCATTAATTTGATTGTCCAATATTTCCCTTATGAGATAATGCCTCTCATAGCAAATGTGTACAGCGCGAGCTGAAAATGCATTTACAGCACTAAAAAACCAAACTTTTATAACAGCTAAACCAAATGTTTCCAATGTAAATTTCCACCTTTATATAGTGTAGAAAGGCATCCTGAAGCCTGGAAAGTCATTAATTTGATTGTCCAGTATTTCCTTCATGAGATATTGCAACACTTAGAAAAAGTGTACAGCGCCAGCAGACAATGAATTTTCAGCACTAAAAAAACGAAACTTCATTAACAGCTAAACCAAACGTTTCCAATGTAAATTTCCACATTTATAGAGTGTAAAAAGGCATCCTGAAGCCTGGGAAGTCATTAATTTGATTGTCCAGTATTTCCCTTATGAGATAATGCCTCACATAGCAAATGTGTACAGTGCGAGCTGAAAATGCATTTTCAGCACTAAAAAACCAAACTTTTATAACAGCTAAACCAAACGTTTCCAATGTAAATTTCCACCTTTATATAGTGTAAAAAGACATCCTGAAGCCTGGGCAGTCATTAATTTGATTGTCCAGTATTTCCCTTATGAGATAATGCCTCACATAGCAAATGTGTACAGCGCGAGCTGAAAATGCATTTACAGCACTAAAAAAACAAACTTTTATAACAGCTAAACCAAACGTTTCCAATGTAAATTTCCACATTTATAGAGTGTAAAAATGCATCCTGAAGCCTGGGAAGTCATTAATTTGATTGTCCAGTATTTCCCTTATGAGATAATGCCTCACATAGCAAATGTGTACAGTGCGAGCTGAAAATGCATTTTCAGCACTAAAAAACCAAACTTTTATAACAGCTAAACCAAACGTTTCCAATGTAAATTTCCACCTTTATATAGTGTAAAAAGACATCCTGAAGCCTGGGCAGTCATTAATTTGAATGTCCAATATTTCCCTTATGAGATAATGCCTCTCATAGCAAATGTGTACAGCGCGAGCTGAAAATGCATTTACAGCACTAAAAAACCAAACTTTTATAACAGCTAAACCAAACGTTTCCAATGTAAATTTCCACCTTTATATAGTGTAGAAAGGCATCCTGAAGCCTGGAAAGTTATTAATTTGATTGTCCAGTATTTCCTTCATGAGATATTGCAACACTTAGAAAAAGTGTACAGCGCCAGTAGACAATGAATTTTCAGCACTAAAAAAACGAAACTTCATTAACAGCTAAACTAAACGTTTCCAATGTAAATTTCCACCTTTATATAGTGTAAAAAGACATCCTGAAGCCTGGGCAGTCATTAATTTGATTGTCCAATATTTCCCTTATGAGATAATGCCTCTCATAGCAAATGTGTACAGCGCGAGCTGAAAATGCATTTACAGCACTAAAAAACCAAACTTTTATAACAGCTAAACCAAACGTTTCCAATGTAAATTTCCACCTTTATATAGTGTAGAAAGGCATCCTGAAGCCTGGAAAGTCATTAATTTGATTGTCCAGTATTTCCTTCATGAGATATTGCAACACTTAGAAAAAGTGTACAGCGCCAGCAGACAATGAATTTCCAGCACTAAAAAAACGAAACTTCATTAACAGCTAAACTAAACGTTTCCAATGTAAATTTCCACCTTTATATAGTGTAAAAAGACATCCTGAAGCCTGGGCAGTCATTAATTTGATTGTCCAATATTTCCCTTATGAGATAATGCCTCTCATAGCAAATGTGTACAGCGCGAGCTGAAAATGCATTTACAGCACTAAAAAAACAAACTTTTATAACAGCTAAACTAAACGTTTCCAATGTAAATTTCCACCTTTATATAGTGTAGAAAGGCATCCTGAAGCCTGGAAAGTCATTAATTTGATTGTCCAGTATTTCCTTCATGAGATATTGCAACACTTAGAAAAAGTGTACAGCGCCAGCAGACAATGAATTTTCAGCACTAAAAAAACGAAACTTCATTAACAGCTAAACCAAACGTTTCCAATGTAAATTTCCACATTTATAGAGTGTAAAAAGGCATCCTGAAGCCTGGGAAGTCATTAATTTGATTGTCCAGTATTTCCCTTATGAGATAATGCCTCACATAGCAAATGTGTACAGTGCGAGCTGAAAATGCATTTTCAGCACTAAAAAACCAAACTTTTATAACAGCTAAACCAAACGTTTCCAATGTAAATTTCCACCTTTATATAGTGTAAAAAGACATCCTGAAGCCTGGGCAGTCATTAATTTGATTGTCCAGTATTTCCCTTATGAGATAATGCCTCACATAGCAAATGTGTACAGCGCGAGCTGAAAATGCATTTACAGCACTAAAAAAACAAACTTTTATAACAGCTAAACCAAACGTTTCCAATGTAAATTTCCACCTTTATATAGTGTAGAAAGGCATCCTGAAGCCTGGAAAGTCATTAATTTGATTGTCCAGTATTTCCTACATGAGATATTGCAACACTTAGAAAAAGTGTACAGCGCCAGCAGACAATGAATTTTCAGCACTAAAAAAACGAAACTTCATTAACAGCTAAACCAAACGTTTCCAATGTAAATTTCCACCTTTATATAGTGTAGAAAGGCATCCTGAAGCCTGGAAAGTCATTAATTTGATTGTCCAGTATTTCCTTCATGAGATATTGCAACACTTAGAAAAAGTGTACAGCGCCAGCAGACAATGAATTTTCAGCACTAAAAAAACGAAACTTCATTAACAGCTAAACCAAACGTTTCCAATGTAAATTTCCACATTTATAGAGTGTAAAAAGGCATCCTGAAGCCTGGGAAGTCATTAATTTGATTGTCCAGTATTTCCCTTATGAGATAATGCCTCACATAGCAAATGTGTACAGTGCGAGCTGAAAATGCATTTTCAGCACTAAAAAACCAAACTTTTATAACAGCTAAACCAAACGTTTCCAATGTAAATTTCCACCTTTATATAGTGTAAAAAGACATCCTGAAGCCTGGGCAGTCATTAATTTGATTGTCCAGTATTTCCCTTATGAGATAATGCCTCACATAGCAAATGTGTACAGCGCGAGCTGAAAATGCATTTACAGCACTAAAAAAACAAACTTTTATAACAGCTAAACCAAACGTTTCCAATGTAAATTTCCACCTTTATATAGTGTAGAAAGGCATCCTGAAGCCTGGAAAGTCATTAATTTGATTGTCCAGTATTTCCTACATGAGATATTGCAAAACTTAGAAAAAGTGTACAGCGCCAGCAGACAATGAATTTTCAGCACTAAAAAAACGAAACTTCATTAACAGCTAAACCAAACGTTTCCAATGTAAATTTCCACATTTATAGAGTGTAAAAAGGCATCCTGAAGCCTGGGAAGTCATTAATTTGATTGTCCAGTATTTCCCTTATGAGATAATGCCTCACATAGCAAATATGCACAGTGCGAGCTGAAAATGCATTTTCAGCACTAAAAAACCAAACTTATATAACACCTAAACCAAACGTTTCCAATGTAAATTTCCACCTTTATATAGTGTAAAAAGACATCCTGAAACCTGGGCAGTCATTAATTTGATTGTCCAATATTTCCCTTATGAGATAATGCCTCTCATAGCAAATGTGTACAGCGCGAGCTGAAAATGCATTTACAGCACTAAAAAACCAAACTTTTATAACAGCTAAACCAAACGTTTCCAATGTAAATTTCCACCTTTATATAGTGTAAAAAGACATCCTGAAGCCTGGGCAGTCATTAATTTGATTGTCCAATATTTCCCTTATGAGATAATGCCTCTCATAGCAAATGTGTACAGCGCGAGCTGAAAATGCATTTTCAGCACTAAAAAACCAAACTTTTATAACAGCTAAACCAAACGTTTCAAATGTAAATTTCCACCTTTATATAGTGTAAAAAGACATCCTGAAGCCTGGGCAGTCATTAATTTGATTGTCCAATATTTCCCTTATGAGATAATGCCTCTCATAGCAAATGTGTACAGTGCGAGCTGAAAATGCATTTACAGCACTAAAAAAACAAACTTTTATAACAGCTAAACCAAACGTTTCCAATGTAAATTTCCACCTTTATATAGTGTAAAAAGACATCCTGAAGCCTGGGCAGTCATTAATTTGATTGTCCAATATTTCCCTTATGAGATAATGCCTCTCATAGCAAATGTGTACAGTGCGAGCTGAAAATGCATTTACAGCACTAAAAAAACAAACTTTTATAACAGCTAAACCAAACGTTTCCAATGTAAATTTCCACCTTTATATAGTGTAAAAAGACATCCTGAAGCCTGGGCAGTCATTAATTTGATTGTCCAATATTTCCCTTATGAGATAATGCCTCTCATAGCAAATGTGTACAGCGCGAGCTGAAAATGCATTTACAGCACTAAAAAACCAAACTTTTATAACAGCTAAACCAAACGTTTCCAATGTAAATTTCCACCTTTATATAGTGTAGAAAGGCATCCTGAAGCCTGGAAAGTCATTAATTTGATTGTCCAGTATTTCCTTCATGAGATATTGCAACACTTAGAAAAAGTGTACAGCGCCAGCAGACAATGAATTTTCAGCACTAAAAAAACGAAACTTCATTAACAGCTAAACCAAACGTTTCCAATGTAAATTTCCACATTTATAGAGTGTAAAAAGGCATCCTGAAGCCTGGGAAGTCATTAATTTGATTGTCCAGTATTTCCCTTATGAGATAATGCCTCACAGCAAATGTGTACAGTGCGAGCTGAAAATGCATTTACAGCACTAAAAAAACAAACTTTTATAACAGCTAAACCAAACGTTTCCAATGTAAATTTCCACCTTTATATAGTGTAGAAAGGCATCCTGAAGCCTGGAAAGTCATTAATTTGATTGTCCAGTATTTCCTTCATGAGATATTGCAACACTTAGAAAAAGTGTACAGCGCCAGCAGACAATGAATTTTCAGCACTAAATAAACGAAACTTCATTAACAGCTAAAGTAAACGTTTCCAATGTAAATTTCCACCTTTATATAGTGTAAAAAGACATCCTGAAGCCTGGGCAGTCATTAATTTGATTGTCCAATATTTCCCTTATGAGATAATGCCTCTCATAGCAAATGTGTACAGTGCGAGCTGAAAATGCATTTACAAGCACTAAAAAAACAAACTTTTATAACAGCTAAACCAAACGTTTCCAATGTAAATTTCCACCTTTATATAGTGTAAAAAGACATCCTGAAGCCTGGGCAGTCATTAATTTGATTGTCCAATATTTCCCTTATGAGATAATGCCTCTCATAGCAAATGTGTACAGCGCGAGCTGAAAATGCATTTACAGCACTAAAAAACCAAACTTTTATAACAGCTAAACCAAACGTTTCCAATGTAAATTTCCACCTTTATATAGTGTAGAAAGGCATCCTGAAGCCTGGAAAGTCATTAATTTGATTGTCCAGTATTTCCTTCATGAGATATTGCAACACTTAGAAAAAGTGTACAGCGCCAGCAGACAATGAATTTTCAGCACTAAATAAACGAAACTTCATTAACAGCTAAAGTAAACGTTTCCAATGTAAATTTCCACCTTTATATAGTGTAAAAAGACATCCTGAAGCCTGGGCAGTCATTAATTTGATTGTCCAATATTTCCCTTATGAGATAATGCCTCTCATAGCAAATGTGTACAGTGCGAGCTGAAAATGCATTTACAAGCACTAAAAAAACAAACTTTTATAACAGCTAAACCAAACGTTTCCAATGTAAATTTCCACCTTTATATAGTGTAAAAAGACATCCTGAAGCCTGGGCAGTCATTAATTTGATTGTCCAATATTTCCCTTATGAGATAATGCCTCTCATAGCAAATGTGTACAGCGCGAGCTGAAAATGCATTTACAGCACTAAAAAACCAAACTTTTATAACAGCTAAACCAAACGTTTCCAATGTAAATTTCCACCTTTATATAGTGTAGAAAGGCATCCTGAAGCCTGGAAAGTCATTAATTTGATTGTCCAGTATTTCCTTCATGAGATATTGCAACACTTAGAAAAAGTGTACAGCGCCAGCAGACAATGAATTTTCAGCACTAAAAAAACGAAACTTCATTAACAGCTAAACCAAACGTTTCCAATGTAAATTTCCACATTTATAGAGTGTAAAAAGGCATCCTGAAGCCTGGGAAGTCATTAATTTGATTGTCCAGTATTTCCCTTATGAGATAATGCCTCACATAGCAAATGTGTACAGTGCGAGCTGAAAATGCATTTTCAGCACTAAAAAACCAAACTTATATAACACCTAAACCAAACGTTTCCAATGTAAATTTCCACCTTTATATAGTGTAAAAAGACATCCTGAAGCCTGGGCAGTCATTAATTTGATTGTCCAATATTTCCCTTATGAGATAATGCCTCTCATAGCAAATGTGTACAGCGCGAGCTGAAAATGCATTTACAGCACTAAAAAACCAAACTTTTATAACAGCTAAACCAAACGTTTCCAATGTAAATTTCTACCTTAATATAGTGTAGAAAGGCATCCTGAAGCCTGGAAAGTCATTAATTTGATTGTCCAGTATTTCCTTCATGAGATATTGCAACACTTAGAAAAAGTGTACAGCGCCAGCAGACAATGAATTTTCAGCACTAAAAAAACGAAACTTCATTAACAGCTAAACTAAACGTTTCCAATGTAAATTTCCACCTTTATATAGTGTAAAAAGACATTCTGAAGCCTGGGCAGTCATTAATTTGATTGTCCAATATTTCCCTTATGAGATAATGCCTCTCATAGCAAATGTGTACAGCGCGAGCTGAAAATGCATTTACAGCACTAAAAAACCAAACTTTTATAACAGCTAAACCAAACGTTTCCAATGTAAATTTCCACCTTTATATAGTGTAGAAAGGCATCCTGAAGCCTGGAAAGTCATTAATTTGATTGTCCAGTATTTCCTTCATGAGATATTGCAACACTTAGAAAAAGTGTACAGCGCCAGCAGACAATGAATTTTCAGCACTAAAAAAACGAAACTTCATTAACAGCTAAACCAAACGTTTCCAATGTAAATTTCCACATTTATAGAGTGTAAAAAGGCATCCTGAAGCCTGGGAAGTCATTAATTTGATTGTCCAGTATTTCCCTTCTGAGATAATGCCTCACATAGCAAATGTGTACAGTGCGAGCTGAAAATGCATTTTCAGCACTAAAAAAACAAACTTTTATAACAGCTAAACTAAACGTTTCCAATGTAAATTTCCACCTTTATATAGTGTAAAAAGACATCCTGAAGCCTGGGCAGTCATTAATTTGATTGTCCAATATTTCCCTTATGAGATAATGCCTCTCATAGCAAATGTGTACAGCGCGAGCTGAAAATGCATTTACAGCACTAAAAAAACAAACTTTTATAACAGCTAAACTAAACGTTTCCAATGTAAATTTCCACCTTTATATAGTGTAAAAAGACATCCTGAAGCCTGGGCAGTCATTAATTTGATTGTCCAATATTTCCCTTATGAGATAATGCCTCTCATAGCAAATGTGTACAGCGCGAGCTGAAAATGCATTTACAGCACTAAAAACCCAAACTTTTATAACAGCTAAACCAAACGTTTCCAATGTAAATTTCCACCTTTATATAGTGTAGAAAGGCATCCTGAAGCCTGGAAAGTCATTAATTTGATTGTCCAGTATTTCCTTCATGAGATATTGCAACACTTAGAAAAGGTGTACAGCGCCAGCAGACAATGAATTTTCAGCACTAAAAAAACGAAACTTCATTAACAGCTAAACCAAACGTTTCCAATGTAAATTTCCACATTTATAGAGTGTAAAAATGCATCCTGAAGCCTGGGAAGTCATTAATTTGATTGTCCAGTATTTCCCTTATGAGATAATGCCTCACATAGCAAATGTGTACAGTGCAAGCTGAAAATGCATTTTCAGCACTAAAAAACCAAACTTTTATAACAGCTAAACCAAACGTTTCCAATGTAAATTTCCACCTTTATATAGTGTAAAAAGACATCCTGAAGCCTGGGCAGTCATTAATTTGATTGTCCAATATTTCCCTTATGAGATAATGCCTCTCATAGCAAATGTGTACAGCGCGAGCTGAAAATGCATTTACAGCACTAAAAAACCAAACTTTTATAACAGCTAAACCAAACGTTTCCAATGTAAATTTCCACCTTTATATAGTGTAGAAAGGCATCCTGAAGCCTGGAAAGTCATTAATTTGATTGTCCAGTATTTCCTTCATGAGATATTGCAACACTTAGAAAAAGTGTACAGCGCCAGTAGACAATGAATTTTCAGCACTAAAAAAACGAAACTTCATTAACAGCTAAACTAAACGTTTCCAATGTAAATTTCCACCTTTATATAGTGTAAAAAGACATCCTGAAGCCTGGGCAGTCATTAATTTGATTGTCCAATATTTCCCTTATGAGATAATGCCTCTCATAGCAAATGTGTACAGCGCGAGCTGAAAATGCATTTACAGCACTAAAAAACCAAACTTTTATAACAGCTAAACCAAACGTTTCCAATGTAAATTTCCACCTTTATATAGTGTAGAAAGGCATCCTGGAGCCTGGAAAGTCATTAATTTGATTGTCCAGTATTTCCTTCATGAGATATTGCAACACTTAGAAAAAGTGTACAGCGCCAGCAGACAATGAATTTTCAGCACTAAAAAAACCAAACTTTTATAACAGCTAAACCAAACGTTTCCAATGTAAATTTCCACCTTTATATAGTGTAAAAAGACATCCTGAAGCCTGGGCAGTGATTAATTTGATTGTCCAGTATTTCCCTTATGAGATAATGCCTCACATAGCAAATGTGTACAGCGCGAGCTGAAAATGCATTTACAGCACTAAAAAAACAAACTTTTATAACAGCTAAACCAAACGTTTCCAATGTAAATTTCCACCTTTATATAGTGTAGAAAGGCATCCTGAAGCCTGGAAAGTCATTAATTTGATTGTCCAGTATTTCCTACATGAGATATTGCAAAACTTAGAAAAAGTGTACAGCGCCAGCAGACAATGAATTTTCAGCACTAAAAAAACGAAACTTCATTAACAGCTAAACCAAACGTTTCCAATGTAAATTTCCACATTTATAGAGTGTAAAAAGGCATCCTGAAGCCTGGGAAGTCATTAATTTGATTGTCCAGTATTTCCCTTATGAGATAATGCCTCACATAGCAAATGTGTACAGCGCGAGCTGAAAATGCATTTACAGCACTAAAAAACCAAACTTTTATATCAGCTAAACCAAACGTTTCCAATGTAAATTTCCACCTTTATATAGTGTAGAAAGGCATCCTGAAGCCTGGAAAGTGATTAATTTGATTGTCCAGTATTTCCTTCATGAGATATTGCAACACTTAGAAAAAGTGTACAGCGCCAGCAGACAATGAATTTTCAGCACTAAAAAACCGAAACTTCATTAACAGCTAAACTAAACGTTTCCAATGTAAATTTCCACCTTTATATAGTGTAAAAAGACATCCTGAAGCCTGGGCAGTCATTAATTTGATTGTCCAATATTTCCCTTATGAGATAATGCCTCTCATAGCAAATGTGTACAGCGCGAGCTGAAAATGCATTTACAGCACTAAAAAACCAAACTTTTATAACAGCTAAACCAAACGTTTCCAATGTAAATTTCCACCTTTATATAGTGTAGAAAGGCATCCTGAAGCCTGGAAAGTCATTAATTTGATTGTCCAGTATTTCCTTCATGAGATATTGCAACACTTAGAAAAAGTGTACAGCGCCAGCAGACAATGAATTTCCAGCACTAAAAAAACGAAACTTCATTAACAGCTAAACTAAACGTTTCCAATGTAAATTTCCACCTTTATATAGTGTAAAAAGACATCCTGAAGCCTGGGCAGTCATTAATTTGATTGTCCAATATTTCCCTTATGAGATAATGCCTCTCATAGCAAATGTGTACAGCGCGAGCTGAAAATGCATTTACAGCACTAAAAAAACAAACTTTTATAACAGCTAAACTAAACGTTTCCAATGTAAATTTCCACCTTTATATAGTGTAGAAAGGCATCCTGAAGCCTGGAAAGTCATTAATTTGATTGTCCAGTATTTCCTTCATGAGATATTGCAACACTTAGAAAAAGTGTACAGCGCCAGCAGACAATGAATTTTCAGCACTAAAAAAACGAAACTTCATTAACAGCTAAACCAAACGTTTCCAATGTAAATTTCCACATTTATAGAGTGTAAAAAGGCATCCTGAAGCCTGGGAAGTCATTAATTTGATTGTCCAGTATTTCCCTTATGAGATAATGCCTCACATAGCAAATGTGTACAGTGCGAGCTGAAAATGCATTTTCAGCACTAAAAAACCAAACTTTTATAACAGCTAAACCAAACGTTTCCAATGTAAATTTCCACCTTTATATAGTGTAAAAAGACATCCTGAAGCCTGGGCAGTCATTAATTTGATTGTCCAGTATTTCCCTTATGAGATAATGCCTCACATAGCAAATGTGTACAGCGCGAGCTGAAAATGCATTTACAGCACTAAAAAAACAAACTTTTATAACAGCTAAACTAAACGTTTCCAATGTAAATTTCCACCTTTATATAGTGTAAAAAGACATCCTGAAGCCTGGGCAGTCATTAATTTGATTGTCCAATATTTCCCTTATGAGATAATGCCTCTCATAGCAAATGTGTACAGCGCGAGCTGAAAATGCATTTACAGCACTAAAAACCCAAACTTTTATAACAGCTAAACCAAACGTTTCCAATGTAAATTTCCACCTTTATATAGTGTAGAAAGGCATCCTGAAGCCTGGAAAGTCATTAATTTGATTGTCCAGTATTTCCTTCATGAGATATTGCAACACTTAGAAAAAGTGTACAGCGCCAGCAGACAATGAATTTTCAGCACTAAAAAAACGAAACTTCATTAACAGCTAAACCAAACGTTTCCAATGTAAATTTCCACATTTATAGAGTGTAAAAAGGCATCCTGAAGCCTGGGAAGTCATTAATTTGATTGTCCAGTATTTCCCTTATGAGATAATGCCTCACATAGCAAATGTGTACAGTGCGAGCTGAAAATGCATTTTCAGCACTAAAAAACCAAACTTATATAACACCTAAACCAAACGTTTCCAATGTAAATTTCCACCTTTATATAGTGTAAAAAGACATCCTGAAGCCTGGGCAGTCATTAATTTGATTGTCCAATATTTCCCTTATGAGATAATGCCTCTCATAGCAAATGTGTACAGCGCGAGCTGAAAATGCATTTACAGCACTAAAAAAACCAAACTTTTATAACAGCTAAACCAAACGTTTCCAATGTAAATTTCCACCTTTATATAGTGTAGAAAGGCATCCTGAAGCCTGGAAAGTCATTAATTTGATTGTCCAGTATTTCCTTCATGAGATATTACAACATTTAGAAAAAGTGTACAGCGCCAGCAGACAATGAATTTTCAGCACTAAAAAAACGAAACTTCATTAACAGCTAAACTAAACGTTTCCAATGTAAATTTCCACCTTTATATAGTGTAAAAAGACATCCTGAAGCCCGGGCAGCCATTAATTTGATTGTCCAATATTTCCCTTATGAGATAATGCCTCTCATAGCAAATGTGTACAGCGCGAGCTGAAAATGCATTTACAGCACTAAAAAAACAAACTTTTATAACAGCTAAACCAAACGTTTCCAATGTAAATTTCCACCTTTATATAGTGTAAAAAGACATCCTGAAGCCTGCGCAGTCATTAATTTGATTGTCCAATATTTCCCTTATGAGATAATGCCTCTCATAGCAAATGTGTACAGCGCGAGCTGAAAATGCATTTACAGCACTAAAAAACCAAACTTTTATAACAGCTAAACCAAACGTTTCCAATGTAAATTTCTACCTTTATATAGTGTAGAAAGGCATCCTGAAGCCTGGAAAGTCATTAATTTGATTGTCCAGTATTTCCTTCATGAGATATTGCAATACTTAGAAAAAGTGTACAGCGCCAGCAGACAATGAATTTTCAGCACTAAAAAAACGAAACTTCATTAACAGCTAAACTAAACGTTTCCAATGTAAATTTCCACCTTTATATAGTGTAAAAAGACATTCTGAAGCCTGGGCAGTCATTAATTTTATTGTCCAATATTTCCCTTATGAGATAATGCCTCTCATAGCAAATGTGTACAGCGCGAGCTGAAAATGCATTTACAGCACTAAAAAACCAAACTTTTATAACAGCTAAACCAAACGTTTCCAATGTAAATTTCCACCTTTATATAGTGTAGAAAGGCATCCTGAAGCCTGGAAAGTCATTAATTTGATTGTCCAGTATTTCCTTCATGAGATATTGCAACACTTAGAAAAAGTGTACAGCGCCAGCAGACAATGAATTTTCAGCACTAAAAAAACGAAACTTCATTAACAGCTAAACCAAACGTTTCCAATGTAAATTTCCACATTTATAGAGTGTAAAAAGGCATCCTGAAGCCTGGGAAGTCATTAATTTGATTGTCCAGTATTTCCCTTCTGAGATAATGCCTCACATAGCAAATGTGTACAGTGCGAGCTGAAAATGCATTTTCAGCACTAAAAAAACAAACTTTTATAACAGCTAAACTAAACGTTTCCAATGTAAATTTCCACCTTTATATAGTGTAAAAAGACATCCTGAAGCCTGGGCAGTCATTAATTTGATTGTCCAATATTTCCCTTATGAGATAATGCCTCTCATAGCAAATGTGTACAGCGCGAGCTGAAAATGCATTTACAGCACTAAAAAAACAAACTTTTATAACAGCTAAACTAAACGTTTCCAATGTAAATTTCCACCTTTATATAGTGTAAAAAGACATCCTGAAGCCTGGGCAGTCATTAATTTGATTGTCCAATATTTCCCTTATGAGATAATGCCTTTCATAGCAAATGTGTACAGCGCGAGCTGAAAATGCATTTACAGCACTAAAAAACCAAACTTTTATAACAGCTAAACCAAACGTTTCCAATGTAAATTTCCACCTTTATATAGTGTAGAAAGGCATCCTGAAGCCTGGAAAGTCATTAATTTGATTGTCCAGTATTTCCTTCATGAGATATTGCAACACTTAGAAAAAGTGTACAGCGCCAGCAGACAATGAATTTTCAGCACTAAAAAAACGAAACTTCATTAACAGCTAAACCAAACGTTTCCAATGTAAATTTCCACATTTATAGAGTGTAAAAAGGCATCCTGAAGCCTGGGAAGTCATTAATTTGATTGTCCAGTATTTCCCTTATGAGATAATGCCTCACATAGCAAATGTGTACAGTGCGAGCTGAAAATGCATTTTCAGCACTAAAAAACCAAACTTTTATAACAGCTAAACCAAACGTTTCCAATGAAAATTTCCACCTTTATATAGTGTAAAAAGACATCCTGAAGCCTGGGCAGTCATTAATTTGATTGTCCAGTATTTCCCTTATGAGATAATGCCTCACATAGCAAATGTGTACAGCGCGAGCTGAAAATGCATTTACAGCACTAAAAAAACAAACTTTTATAACAGCTAAACTAAACGTTTCCAATGTAAATTTCCACCTTTATATAGTGTAAATAGACATCCTGAAGCCTGGGCAGTCATTAATTTGATTGTCCAATATTTCCCTTATGAGATAATGCCTCTCATAGCAAATGTGTACAGCGCGAGCTGAAAATGCATTTACAGCACTAAAAAACCAAACTTTTATAACAGCTAAACCAAACGTTTCCAATGTAAATTTCCACCTTTATATAGTGTAGAAAGGCATCCTGAAGCCTGGAAAGTCATTAATTTTATTGTCCAGTATTTCCTTCATGAGATATTGCAACACTTAGAAAAAGTGTACAGCGCCAGCAGACAATGAATTTTCAGCACTAAAAAAACGAAACTTCATTAACAGCTAAACCAAACGTTTCCAATGTAAATTTCCACATTTATAGAGTGTAAAAAGGCATCCTGAAGCCTGGGAAGTCATTAATTTGATTGTCCAGTATTTCCCTTATGAGATAATGCCTCACATAGCAAATGTGTACAGTGCGAGCTGAAAATGCATTTTCAGCACTAAAAAAACAAACTTTTATAACAGCTAAACTAAACGTTTCCAATGTAAATTTCCACCTTTATATAGTGTAAAAAGACATCCTGAAGCCTGGGCAGTCATTAATTTGATTGTCCAATATTTCCCTTATGAGATAATGCCTCTCATAGCAAATGTGTACAGCGCGAGCTGAAAATGCATTTACAGCACTAAAAAAACAAACTTTTATAACAGCTAAACTAAACGTTTCCAATGTAAATTTCCACCTTTATATAGTGTAAAAAGACATCCTGAAGCCTGGGCAGTCATTAATTTGATTGTCCAATATTTCCCTTATGAGATAATGCCTCTCATAGCAAATGTGTACAGCGCGAGCTGAAAATGCATTTACAGCACTAAAAACCCAAACTTTTATAACAGCTAAACCAAACGTTTCCAATGTAAATTTCCACCTTTATATAGTGTAGAAAGGCATCCTGAAGCCTGGAAAGTCATTAATTTGATTGTCCAGTATTTCCTTCATGAGATATTGCAACACTTAGAAAAGGTGTACAGCGCCAGCAGACAATGAATTTTCAGCACTAAAAAAACGAAACTTCATTAACAGCTAAACCAAACGTTTCCAATGTAAATTTCCACATTTATAGAGTGTAAAAATGCATCCTGAAGCCTGGGAAGTCATTAATTTGATTGTCCAGTATTTCCCTTATGAGATAATGCCTCACATAGCAAATGTGTACAGTGCAAGCTGAAAATGCATTTTCAGCACTAAAAAACCAAACTTTTATAACAGCTAAACCAAACGTTTCCAATGTAAATTTCCACCTTTATATAGTGTAAAAAGACATCCTGAAGCCTGGGCAGTCATTAATTTGATTGTCCAATATTTCCCTTATGAGATAATGCCTCTCATAGCAAATGTGTACAGCGCGAGCTGAAAATGCATTTACAGCACTAAAAAACCAAACTTTTATAACAGCTAAACCAAACGTTTCCAATGTAAATTTCCACCTTTATATAGTGTAGAAAGGCATCCTGAAGCCTGGAAAGTCATTAATTTGATTGTCCAGTATTTCCTTCATGAGATATTGCAACACTTAGAAAAAGTGTACAGCGCCAGTAGACAATGAATTTTCAGCACTAAAAAAACGAAACTTCATTAACAGCTAAACTAAACGTTTCCAATGTAAATTTCCACCTTTATATAGTGTAAAAAGACATCCTGAAGCCTGGGCAGTCATTAATTTGATTGTCCAATATTTCCCTTATGAGATAATGCCTCTCATAGCAAATGTGTACAGCGCGAGCTGAAAATGCATTTACAGCACTAAAAAACCAAACTTTTATAACAGCTAAACCAAACGTTTCCAATGTAAATTTCCACCTTTATATAGTGTAGAAAGGCATCCTGGAGCCTGGAAAGTCATTAATTTGATTGTCCAGTATTTCCTTCATGAGATATTGCAACACTTAGAAAAAGTGTACAGCGCCAGCAGACAATGAATTTTCAGCACTAAAAAAACCAAACTTTTATAACAGCTAAACCAAACGTTTCCAATGTAAATTTCCACCTTTATATAGTGTAAAAAGACATCCTGAAGCCTGGGCAGTGATTAATTTGATTGTCCAGTATTTCCCTTATGAGATAATGCCTCACATAGCAAATGTGTACAGCGCGAGCTGAAAATGCATTTACAGCACTAAAAAAACAAACTTTTATAACAGCTAAACCAAACGTTTCCAATGTAAATTTCCACCTTTATATAGTGTAGAAAGGCATCCTGAAGCCTGGAAAGTCATTAATTTGATTGTCCAGTATTTCCTACATGAGATATTGCAAAACTTAGAAAAAGTGTACAGCGCCAGCAGACAATGAATTTTCAGCACTAAAAAAACGAAACTTCATTAACAGCTAAACCAAACGTTTCCAATGTAAATTTCCACATTTATAGAGTGTAAAAAGGCATCCTGAAGCCTGGGAAGTCATTAATTTGATTGTCCAGTATTTCCCTTATGAGATAATGCCTCACATAGCAAATGTGTACAGCGCGAGCTGAAAATGCATTTACAGCACTAAAAAACCAAACTTTTATATCAGCTAAACCAAACGTTTCCAATGTAAATTTCCACCTTTATATAGTGTAGAAAGGCATCCTGAAGCCTGGAAAGTGATTAATTTGATTGTCCAGTATTTCCTTCATGAGATATTGCAACACTTAGAAAAAGTGTACAGCGCCAGCAGACAATGAATTTTCAGCACTAAAAAACCGAAACTTCATTAACAGCTAAACTAAACGTTTCCAATGTAAATTTCCACCTTTATATAGTGTAAAAAGACATCCTGAAGCCTGGGCAGTCATTAATTTGATTGTCCAATATTTCCCTTATGAGATAATGCCTCTCATAGCAAATGTGTACAGCGCGAGCTGAAAATGCATTTACAGCACTAAAAAACCAAACTTTTATAACAGCTAAACCAAACGTTTCCAATGTAAATTTCCACCTTTATATAGTGTAGAAAGGCATCCTGAAGCCTGGAAAGTCATTAATTTGATTGTCCAGTATTTCCTTCATGAGATATTGCAACACTTAGAAAAAGTGTACAGCGCCAGCAGACAATGAATTTCCAGCACTAAAAAAACGAAACTTCATTAACAGCTAAACTAAACGTTTCCAATGTAAATTTCCACCTTTATATAGTGTAAAAAGACATCCTGAAGCCTGGGCAGTCATTAATTTGATTGTCCAATATTTCCCTTATGAGATAATGCCTCTCATAGCAAATGTGTACAGCGCGAGCTGAAAATGCATTTACAGCACTAAAAAACCAAACTTTTATAACAGCTAAACTAAACCTTTCCAATGTAAATTTCCACCTTTATATAGTGTAGAAAGGCATCCTGAAGCCTGGAAAGTCATTAATTTGATTGTCCAGTATTTCCTTCATGAGATATTGCAACACTTAGAAAAAGTGTACAGCGCCAGCAGACAATGAATTTTCAGCACTAAAAAAACGAAACTTCATTAACAGCTAAACCAAACGTTTCCAATGTAAATTTCCACATTTATAGAGTGTAAAAAGGCATCCTGAAGCCTGGGAAGTCATTAATTTGATTGTCCAGTATTTCCCTTATGAGATAATGCCTCACATAGCAAATGTGTACAGTGCGAGCTGAAAATGCATTTTCAGCACTAAAAAACCAAACTTTTATAACAGCTAAACCAAACGTTTCCAATGTAAATTTCCACCTTTATATAGTGTAAAAAGACATCCTGAAGCCTGGGCAGTCATTAATTTGATTGTCCAGTATTTCCCTTAGAGATAATGCCTCACATAGCAAATGTGTACAGCGCGAGCTGAAAATGCATTTACAGCACTAAAAAAACAAACTTTTATAACAGCTAAACTAAACGTTTCCAATGTAAATTTCCACCTTTATATAGTGTAAAAAGACATCCTGAAGCCTGGGCAGTCATTAATTTGATTGTCCAATATTTCCCTTATGAGATAATGCCTCTCATAGTAAATGTGTACAGCGCGAGCTGAAAATGCATTTACAGCACTAAAAACCCAAACTTTTATAACAGCTAAACCAAACGTTTCCAATGTAAATTTCCACCTTTATATAGTGTAGAAAGGCATCCTGAAGCCTGGAAAGTCATTAATTTGATTGTCCAGTATTTCCTTCATGAGATATTGCAACACTTAGAAAAGGTGTACAGCGCCAGCAGACAATGAATTTTCAGCACTAAAAAATCGAAACTTCATTAACAGCTAAACCAAACGTTTCCAATGTAAATTTCCACCTTTATATAGTGTAGAAAGGCATCCTGAAGCCTGGAAAGTCATTAATTTGATTGTCCAGTATTTCCTTCATGAGATATTGCAACACTTAGAAAAGGTGTACAGCGCCAGCAGACAATGAATTTTCAGCACTAAAAAAACGAAACTTCATTAACAGCTAAACCAAACGTTTCCAATGTAAATTTCCACATTTATAGAGTGTAAAAAGGCATCCTGAAGCCTGGGAAGTCATTAATTTGATTGTCCAGTATGTCCCTTATGAGATAATGCCTCACATAGCAAATGTGTACAGTTCGAGCTGAAAATGCATTTACAGCACTAAAAAACCAAACTTTTATAACAGCTAAACCAAACGTTTCCAATGTAAATTTCCACCTTTATATAGTGTAGAAAGGCATCCTGAAGCCTGGAAAGTCATTGATTTGATTGTCCAGTATTTCCTTCATGAGATATTGCAACACTTAGAAAAAGTGTACAGCGCCAGCAGACAATGAATTTTCAGCACTAAAAAAACGAAACTTCATTAACAGCTAAACTAAACGTTTCCAATGTAAATTTCCACCTTTATATAGAGTAAAAAGACATCCTGAAGCCTGGGCAGCCATTTATTTGATTGTCCAATATTTCCTTCATGAGATATTGCAACACTTAGAAAAAGTGTCCAGCGCCAGCAGACAATGAATTTTCAGCACTAAAAAAACGAAACTTCATTAACAGCTAAACTAAACGTTTCCAATGTAAATTTCCACCTTTATATAGTGTAGAAAGGCACCCTGAAGCCTGGAAAGTCATTAATTTGATTGTCCAGTATTTCCTTCATGAGATATTGCAACACTTAGAAAAAGTGTCCAGCGCCAGCAGACAATGAATTTTCAGCACTAAAAAAACGAAACTTCGTTAACAGCTAAACCAAACGTTTCCAATGTAAATTTCCACATTTATAGAGTGTAAAAAGGCATCCTGAAGCCTGGGAAGTCATTAATTTGATTGTCCAGTATTTCCCTTATGAGATAATGCCTCACATAGCAAATGTGTACAGTGCGAGCTGAAAATGCATTTTCAGCACTAAAAAACCAAACTTTTATAACAGCTAAACCAAACGTTTCCAATGTAAATTTCCACCTTTATATAGTGTAAAAAGACATCCTGAAGCCTGGGCAGTCATTAATTCGATTGTCCAATATATCCTTTATGAGATAATGCCTCTCATAGGCAAATGTATACAGCGCGAGCTGAAAATGCATTTACAGCACTAAAAAACCAAACTTTTATAACAGCTAAACCAAACTTTCCAATGTAAATTTCCACCTTTATATAGTGTAAAAAGGCATCCTGAAGCCTGGGAAGTCATTAATTTGATTGTCCAGTATTTCCCTTATGAGATAATGCCTCACATAGCAAATGTGTACAGTGCGAGCTGAAAATGCATTTTCAGCACTAAAAAAACGAAACTTCATTAACAGCTAAACCAAACGTTTCCAATGTAAATTTCCACATTTATAGAGTGTAAAAAGGCATCCCGAAGCCTGGGAAGTCATTAATTTGATTGTCCAGTATTTCCCTTATGAGATAATGCCTCACATAGCAAATGTGTACAGTGCGAGCTGAAAATGCATTTTCAGCACTAAAAAACCAAACTTTTATAACAGCGAAACCAAACGTTTCCAATGTAAATTTCCACCTTTATATAGTGTAAAAAGACATCCTGAAGCCTGGGCAGTCATTAATTTGATTGTCCAAAATTTCCCTTATGAGATAATGCCTCTCATAGCAAATGTGTACAGCGCGAGCTGAAAATGCATTTACAGCACTAAAAAACCAAACTTTTATAACAGCTAAACCAAACGTTTCCAATGTAAATTTCTACCTTTATATAGTGTAGAAAGGCATCCTGAAGCCTGGAAAGTCATTAATTTGATTGTCCAGTATTTCCTTCATGAGATATTGCAACACTTAGAAAAAGTGTACAGCGCCAGCAGACAATGAATTTTCAGCACTAAAAAAACGAAACTTCATTAACAGCTAAACTAAACGTTTCCAATGTAAATTTCCATCTTTATATAGTGTAAAAAGACATCCTGAAGCCTGGGCAGTCATTAATTTGATTGTCCAATATTTCCCTTATGAGATAATGCCTCTCATAGCAAATGTGTACAGCGCGAGCTGAAAATGCATTTACAGCACTAAAAAACCAAACTTTTATAACAGCTAAACCAAACGTTTCCAATGTAAATTTCCACCTTTATATAGTGTAGAAAGGCATCCTGAAGCCTGGAAAGTCATTAATTTGATTGTCCAGTATTTCCTTCATGAGATATTGCAACACTTAGAAAAAGTGTACAGCGCCAGCAGACAATGAATTTTCAGCACTAAAAAAACGAAACTTCATTAACAGCTAAACCAAACGTTTCCAATGTAAATTTCCACATTTATAGAGTGTAAAAAGGCATCCTGAAGCCTGGGAAGTCATTAATTTGATTGTCCAGTATTTCCCTTATGAGATAATGCCTCACATAGCAAATGTGTACAGTGCGAGCTGAAAATGCATTTTCAGCACTAAAAAACCAAACTTTTATAACAGCTAAACCAAACGTTTCCAATGTAAATTTCCACCTTTATATAGTGTAAAAAGACATCCTGAAGCCTGGGCAGTCATTAATTTGATTGTCCAGTATTTCCCTTATGAGATAATGCCTCACATAGCAAATGTGTACAGCGCGAGCTGAAAATGCATTTACAGCACTAAAAAAACAAACTTTTATAACAGCTAAACTAAACGTTTCCAATGTAAATTTCCACCTTTATATAGTGTAAAAAGACATCCTGAAGCCTGGGCAGTCATTAATTTGATTGTCCAATATTTCCCTTATGAGATAATGCCTCTCATAGCAAATGTGTACAGCGCGAGCTGAAAATGAATTTTCGGGACTAAAAACCCAAACTTTTATAACAGCTAAACCAAACGTTTCCAATGTAAATTTCCACCTTTATATAGTGTAGAAAGGCATCTTGAAGCCTGGAAAGTCATTAATTTGATTGTCCAGTATTTCCTTCATGAGATATTGCAACACTTAGAAAAGGTGTACAGCGCCAGCAGACAATGAATTTTCAGCACTAAAAAACGAAACTTCATTAACAGCTAAACCAAACGTTTCCAATGTAAATTTCCATATTTATAGAGTGTAAAAAGGCATCCTGAAGCCTGGGAAGTCATTAATTTGATTGTCCAGTATTTCCCTTATGAGATAATGCCTCACATAGCAAATGTGTACAGTGCGAGCTGAAAATGCATTTTCAGCACTAAAAAACCAAACTTTTATAACAGCTAAACCAAACGTTTCCAATGTAAATTTCCACCTTTATATAGTGTAAAAAGACATCCTGAAGCCTGGGCAGTCATTAATTCGATTGTCCAATATTTCCTTTATGAGATAATGCCTCTCATAGCAAATGTGTACAGCGCGAGCTGAAAATGCATTAACAGCACTAAAAAACCAAACTTTTATAACAGCTAAACCAAACGTTTCCAATGTAAATTTTCACCTTTATATAGTGTAAAAAGGCATCCTGAAGCCTGGAAAGTCATTAATTTGATTGTCCAGTATTTCCTTCATGAGATAATGCCTCACATAGCAAATGTGTACAGTGCGAGCTGAAAATGCATTTTCAGCACTAAAAAACCAAACTTTTATAACAGCTAAACCAAACGTTTCCAATGTAAATTCCACCTTTATATGGTGTAAAAAGACATCCTGAAGCCTGGGCAGTCATTAATTTGATTGTCCAATATTTCCCTTATGAGATAATGCCTCTCATAGCAAATGTGTACAGCGCGAGCTGAAAATGCATTTACAGCACTAAAAAACCAAACTTTTATAACAGCTAAACCAAACGTTTCCAATGTAAATTTCCACCTTTATATAGTGTAGAAAGGCATCCTGAAGCCTGGAAAGTCATTAATTTGATTGTCCAGTATTTCCTTCATAAGATATTGCAACACTTAGAAAAAGTGTACAGCGCCAGGAGACAATGAATTTTCAGCACTAAAAAACCGAAACTTCATTAACAGCTAAACTAAACGTTTCCAATGTAAATTTCCACCTTTATATAGTGTAAAAAGACATCCTGAAGCCTGGGCAGCCATTAATTTGATTGTCCAATATTTCCCTTATGAGATAATGCCTCTCATAGCAAATGTGTACAGCGCGAGCTGAAAATGCATTTACAGCACTAAAAAACCAAACTTTTATAACAGCTAAACCAAACGTTTCCAATGTAAATTTCCACCTTTATATAGTGTAAAAAGACATCCTGAAGCCTGGGCAGTCATAAATTTGATTGTCCAGTATTTCCCTTATGAGATAATGCCTCACATAGCAAATGTGTACAGCGCGAGCTGAAAATGCATTTACAGCACTAAAAAAACAAACTTTTATAACAGCTAAACTAAACGTTTCCAATGTAAATTTCCACATTTATATAGTGTAAAAAGACATCCTGAAGCCTGGGCAGCCATTAATTTGATTGTCCAATATTTCCCTTATGAGATAATGCCTCTCATAGCAAATGTGTACAGCGCGAGCTGAAAATGCATTTACAGCACTAAAAAAACAAACTTTTATAACAGCTAAACCAAACGTTTCCAATGTAAATTTCCACCTTTATATAGTGTAGAAAGGCATCCTGAAGCCTGGAAAGTCATTAATTTGATTGTCCAGTATTTCCTTCATGAGATATTGCAACACTTAGAAAAAGTGTACAGCGCCAGCAGACAATGAATTTTCAGCACAAAAAAAACGAAACTTCATTAACAGCTAAACCAAACGTTTCCAATGTAAATTTCCACATTTATAGAGTGTAAAAAGGCATCCTGAAGCCTGGGAAGTCATTAATTTGATTGTCCAGTATTTCCCTTATGAGATAATGCCTCACATAGCAAATGTGTACAGTGCGAGCTGAAAATGCATTTTCAGCACTAAAAAACCAAACTTTTATAACAGCTAAACCAAACGTTTCCAATGTAAATTTCCACCTTTATATAGTGTAAAAAGACATCCTGAAGCCTGGGCAGTCATTAATTCGATTGTCCAATATTTCCTTTATGAGATAATGCCTCTCATTGCAAATGTTTACAGCGCGAGCTGAAAATGCATTTACAGCACTAAAAAACCAAACTTTTATAACAGCTAAACCAAACGTTTCCAATGTAAATTTCCACCTTTATATAGTGTAAAAAGGCATCCTGAAGCCTGGAAAGTCATTAATTTGATTGTCCAGTATTTCCTTCATGAGATAATGCCTCACATAGCAAATGTGTACAGTGCGAGCTGAAAATGCATTTTCAGCACTAAAAAACCAAACTTTTATAACAGCTAAACCAAACGTTTCCAATGTAAATTCCACCTTTATATAGTGTAAAAAGACATCCTGAAGCCTGGGCAGACATTAATTTGATTGTCCAATATTTCCCTTTTGAGATAATGCCTCTCATAGCAAATGTGTACAGCGCGAGCTGAAAATGCATTTACAGCACTAAAAAACCAAACTTTTATAACAGCTAAACCAAACGTTTCCAATGTAAATTTCCACCTTTATATAGTGTAGAAAGGCATCCTGAAGCCTGGAAAGTCATTAATTTGATTGTCCAGTATTTCCTTCATGAGATATTGCAACACTTAGAAAAAGTGTACAGCGCCAGGAGACAATGAATTTTCAGCACTAAAAAACCGAAACTTCATTAACAGCTAAACTAAACGTTTCCAATGTAAATTTCCACCTTTATATAGTGTAAAAAGACATCCTGAAGCCTGGGCAGCCATTAATTTGATTGTCCAATATTTCCCTTATGAGATAATGCCTCTCATAGCAAATGTGTACAGCGCGAGCTGAAAATGCATTTACAGCACTAAAAAACCAAACTTTTATAACAGCTAAACCAAACGTTTCCAATGTAAATTTCCACCTTTATATAGTGTAAAAAGACATCCTGAAGCCTGGGCAGTCATTAATTTGATTGTCCAATATTTCCCTTATGAGATAATGCCTCTCATAGCAAATGTGTACAGCGCGAGCTGAAAATGCATTTACAGCACTAAAAAACCAAACTTTTATAACAGCTAAACCAAACGTTTCCAATGTAAATTTCTACCTTTATATAGTGTAGAAAGGCATCCTGAAGCCTGGAAAGTCATTAATTTGATTGTCCAGTATTTCCTTCATGAGATATTGCAACACTTAGAAAAAGTGTACAGCGCCAGCAGACAATGAATTTTCAGCACTAAAAAAACGAAACTTCATTAACAGCTAAACTAAACGTTTCCAATGTAAATTTCCACCTTTATATAGTGTAAAAAGACATCCTGAAGCCTGGGCAGTCATTAATTTGATTGTCCAATATTTCCCTTATGAGATAATGCCTCTCATAGCAAATGTGTACAGCGCGAGCTGAAAATGCATTTACAGCACTAAAAAACCAAACTTTTATAACAGCTAAACCAAACGTTTCCAATGTAAATTTCCACCTTTATATAGTGTAAAAAGACATCCTGAAGCCTGGGCAGTCATTAATTTGATTGTCCAATATTTCCCTTATGAGATAATGCCTCTCATAGCAAATGTGTACAGCGCGAGCTGAAAATGCATTTACAGCACTAAAAAACCAAACTTTTATAACAGCTAAACCAAACGTTTCCAATGTAAATTTCCACCTTTATATAGTGTAGAAAGGCATCCTGAAGCCTGGAAAGTCATTAATTTGATTGTCCAGTATTTCCTTCATGAGATATTGCAACACTTAGAAAAAGTGTACAGCGCCAGCAGACAATGAATTTTCAGCACTAAAAAAACGAAACTTCATTAACAGCTAAACCAAACGTTTCCAATGTAAATTTCCACATTTATAGAGTGTAAAAAGGCATCCTGAAGCCTGGGAAGTAATTAATTTGATTGTCCAGTATTTCCCTTATGAGATAATGCCTCACATAGCAAATGTGTACAGTGCGAGCTGAAAATGCATTTTCAGCACTAAAAAACCAAACTTTTATAACAGCTAAACCAAACGTTTCCAATGTAAATTTCCACCTTTATATAGTGTAAAAAGACATCCTGAAGCCTGGGCAGTCATTAATTTGATTGTCCAGTATTTCCCTTATGAGATAATGCCTCACATAGCAAATGTGTACAGTGCGAGCTGAAAATGCATTTTCAGCACGAAAAAAACCAAACTTTTATAACAACTAAACCAAACGTTTCCAATGTAAATTTCCACCTTTATATAGTGTAAAAAGACATCCTGGAGCCTGGGCAGTCATTAATTTGATTGTCCAATATTTCCCTTATGAGATAATGCCTCTCATAGCAAATGTGTACAGCGCGAGCTGAAAATGCATTTACAGCACTAAAAAAACAAACTTTTATAACAGCTAAACCAAACGTTTCCAATGTACATTTCCACCTTTATATAGTGTAGAAAGGCATCCTGAAGCCTGGAAAGTCATTAATTTGATTGTCCAGTATTTCCTTCATGAGATATTGCAACACTTAGAAAAAGTGTACAGCGCCAGCAGACAATGAATTTTCAGCACTAAAAAAACGAAACTTCATTAACAGCTAAACTAAACGTTTCCAATGTAAATTTCCACCTTTATATAGTGTAAAAAGACATCCTGAAGCCTGGGCAGTCATTAATTTGATTGTCCAATATTTCCCTTATGAGATAATGCCTCTCATAGCAAATGTGTACAGCGCGAGCTGAAAATGCATTTACAGCACTAAAAAACCAAACTTTTATAACAGCTAAACCAAACGTTTCCAATGTAAATTTCCACCTTTATATAGTGTAGAAAGGCATCCTGAAGCCTGGAAAGTCATTAATTTGATTGTCCAGTATTTCCTTCATGAGATATTGCAACACTTAGAAAAAGTGTACAGCGCCAGCAGACAATGAATTTTCAGCACAAAAAAAACGAAACTTCATTAACAGCTAAACCAAACGTTTCCAATGTAAATTTCCACATTTATAGAGTGTAAAAAGGCATCCTGAAGCCTGGGAAGTCATTAATTTGATTGTCCAGTATTTCCCTTATGAGATAATGCCTCACATAGCAAATGTGTACAGTGCGAGCTGAAAATGCATTTTCAGCACTAAAAAACCAAACTTTTATAACAGCTAAACCAAACGTTTCCAATGTAAATTTCCACCTTTATATAGTGTAAAAAGACATCCTGAAGCCTGGGCAGTCATTAATTCGATTGTCCAATATTTCCTTTATGAGATAATGCCTCTCATTGCAAATGTTTACAGCGCGAGCTGAAAATGCATTTACAGCACTAAAAAACCAAACTTTTATAACAGCTAAACCAAACGTTTCCAATGTAAATTTCCACCTTTATATAGTGTAAAAAGGCATCCTGAAGCCTGGAAAGTCATTAATTTGATTGTCCAGTATTTCCTTCATGAGATAATGCCTCACATAGCAAATGTGTACAGTGCGAGCTGAAAATGCATTTTCAGCACTAAAAAACCAAACTTTTATAACAGCTAAACCAAACGTTTCCAATGTAAATTCCACCTTTATATAGTGTAAAAAGACATCCTGAAGCCTGGGCAGACATTAATTTGATTGTCCAATATTTCCCTTTTGAGATAATGCCTCTCATAGCAAATGTGTACAGCGCGAGCTGAAAATGCATTTACAGCACTAAAAAACCAAACTTTTATAACAGCTAAACCAAACGTTTCCAATGTAAATTTCCACCTTTATATAGTGTAGAAAGGCATCCTGAAGCCTGGAAAGTCATTAATTTGATTGTCCAGTATTTCCTTCATGAGATATTGCAACACTTAGAAAAAGTGTACAGCGCCAGGAGACAATGAATTTTCAGCACTAAAAAACCGAAACTTCATTAACAGCTAAACTAAACGTTTCCAATGTAAATTTCCACCTTTATATAGTGTAAAAAGACATCCTGAAGCCTGGGCAGCCATTAATTTGATTGTCCAATATTTCCCTTATGAGATAATGCCTCTCATAGCAAATGTGTACAGCGCGAGCTGAAAATGCATTTACAGCACTAAAAAACCAAACTTTTATAACAGCTAAACCAAACGTTTCCAATGTAAATTTCCACCTTTATATAGTGTAAAAAGACATCCTGAAACCTGGGCAGTCATTAATTTGATTGTCCAATATTTCCCTTATGAGATAATGCCTCTCATAGCAAATGTGTACAGCGCGAGCTGAAAATGCATTTACAGCACTAAAAAACCAAACTTTTATAACAGCTAAACCAAACGTTTCCAATGTAAATTTCTACCTTTATATAGTGTAGAAAGGCATCCTGAAGCCTGGAAAGTCATTAATTTGATTGTCCAGTATTTCCTTCATGAGATATTGCAACACTTAGAAAAAGTGTACAGCGCCAGCAGACAATGAATTTTCAGCACTAAAAAAACGAAACTTCATTAACAGCTAAACTAAACGTTTCCAATGTAAATTTCCACCTTTATATAGTGTAAAAAGACATCCTGAAGCCTGGGCAGTCATTAATTTGATTGTCCAATATTTCCCTTATGAGATAATGCCTCTCATAGCAAATGTGTACAGCGCGAGCTGAAAATGCATTTACAGCACTAAAAAACCAAACTTTTATAACAGCTAAACCAAACGTTTCCAATGTAAATTTCCACCTTTATATAGTGTAAAAAGACATCCTGAAGCCTGGGCAGTCATTAATTTGATTGTCCAATATTTCCCTTATGAGATAATGCCTCTCATAGCAAATGTGTACAGCGCGAGCTGAAAATGCATTTACAGCACTAAAAAACCAAACTTTTATAACAGCTAAACCAAACGTTTCCAATGTAAATTTCCACCTTTATATAGTGTAGAAAGGCATCCTGAAGCCTGGAAAGTCATTAATTTGATTGTCCAGTATTTCCTTCATGAGATATTGCAACACTTAGAAAAAGTGTACAGCGCCAGCAGACAATGAATTTTCAGCACTAAAAAAACGAAACTTCATTAACAGCTAAACCAAACGTTTCCAATGTAAATTTCCACATTTATAGAGTGTAAAAAGGCATCCTGAAGCCTGGGAAGTAATTAATTTGATTGTCCAGTATTTCCCTTATGAGATAATGCCTCACATAGCAAATGTGTACAGTGCGAGCTGAAAATGCATTTTCAGCACTAAAAAACCAAACTTTTATAACAGCTAAACCAAACGTTTCCAATGTAAATTTCCACCTTTATATAGTGTAAAAAGACATCCTGAAGCCTGGGCAGTCATTAATTTGATTGTCCAGTATTTCCCTTATGAGATAATGCCTCACATAGCAAATGTGTACAGCGCGAGCTGAAAATGCATTTACAGCACTAAAAAAACAAACTTTTATAACAGCTAAACTAAACGTTTCCAATGTAAATTTCCACCTTTATATAGTGTAAAAAGACATCCTGAAGCCTGGGCAGTCATTAATTTGATTGTCCAATATTTCGCTTATGAGATAATGCCTCTCATAGCAAATGTGTACAGCGCGAGCTGAAAATGCATTTACAGGACTAAAAACCCAAACTTTTATAACAGCTAAACCAAACGTTTCCAATGTAAATTTCCACCTTTATATAGTGTAGAAAGGCATCTTGAAGCCTGGAAAGTCATTAATTTGATTGTCCAGTATTTCCTTCATGAGATATTGCAACACTTAGAAAAGGTGTACAGCGCCAGCAGACAATGAATTTTCAGCACTAAAAAAACGAAACTTCATTAACAGCTAAACCAAACGTTTCCAATGTAAATTTCCACATTTATAGAGTGTAAAAAGGCATCCTGAAAGCCTGGGAAGTCATTAATTTGATTGTCCAGTATTTCCCTTATGAGATAATGCCTCACATAGCAAATGTGTACAGTGCGAGCTGAAAATGCATTTTCAGCACTAAAAAACCAAACTTTTATAACAGCTAAACCAAACGTTTCCAATGTAAATTTCCACCTTTATATAGTGTAAAAAGACATCCTGAAGCCTGGGCAGTCATTAATTCGATTGTCCAATATTTCTTTTATGAGATAATGCCTCTCATAGCAAATGTGTACAGCGCGAGCTGAAAATGCATTTACAGCACTAAAAAACCAAACTTTTATAACAGCTAAACCAAACGTTTCCAATGTAAATTTCCACCTTTATATAGTGTAAAAAGGCATCCTGAAGCCTGGAAAGTCATTAATTTGATTGTCCAGTATTTCCTTCATGAGATAATGCCTCACATAGCAAATGTGTACAGTGCGAGCTGAAAATGCATTTTCAGCACTAAAAAACCAAACTTTTATAACAGCTAAACCAAACGTTTCCAATGTAAATTCCACCTTTATATAGTGTAAAAAGACATCCTGAAGCCTGGGCAGTCATTAATTTGATTGTCCAATATTTCCCTTTTGAGATTAATGCCTCTCATAGCAAATGTGTACAGCGCGAGCTGAAAATGCATTTACAGCACTAAAAAACCAAACTTTTATAACAGCTAAACCAAACGTTTCCAATGTAAATTTCCACCTTTATATAGTGTAAAAAGGCATCCTGAAGCCTGGAAAGTCATTAATTTGATTGTCCAGTATTTCCTTCATGAGATAATGCCTCACATAGCAAATGTGTACAGTGCGAGCTGAAAATGCATTTTCAGCACAAAAAACCAAACTTTTATAACAGCTAAACCAAACGTTTCCAATGTAAATTCCACCTTTATATAGTGTAAAAAGACATCCTGAAGCCTGGGCAGTCATTAATTTGATTGTCCAGTATTTCCCTTATGAGATAATGCCTCACATAGCAAATGTGTACAGTGCGAGCTGAAAATGCATTTTCAGCACTAAAAAAACCAAACTTTTATAACAGCTAAACCAAACGTTTCCAATGTAAATTTCCACCTTTATATAGTGTAAAAAGACATCCTGAAGCCTGGGCAGTCATTAATTTGATTGTCCAATATTTCCCTTATGAGATAATGCCTCTCATAGCAAATGTGTACAGCGCGAGCTGAAAATGCATTTACAGCACTAAAAAACCAAACTTTTATAACAGCTAAACCAAACGTTTCCAATGTAAATTTCCACCTTTATATAGTGTAGAAAGGCATCCTGAAGCCTGGAAAGTCATTAATTTGATTGTCCAGTATTTCCTTCATGAGATATTGCAACACTTAGAAAAAGTGTACAGCGCCAGCAGACAATGAATTTTCAGCACTAAAAAAAACGAAACTTCATTAACAGCTAAACTAAACGTTTCCAATGTAAATTTCCACCTTTATATAGTGTAAAAAGACATCCTGATGCCTGGGCAGTCATTAATTTGATTGTCCAATATTTCCCTTATGAGATAATGCCTCTCATAGCAAATGTGTACAGCGCGAGCTGAAAATGCATTTACAGCACTAAAAAACCAAACTTTTATAACAGCTAAACCAAAACTGGGTTTAGCTAGTCAGTAAAACACTCTTTATAGTGTAGCAACGTTAGTAACGCTAAATTCTTACCTAGTTTATGAGACGAGTGCTGTACTTGACTATTTTTTGTAATTTATTATTATTTTTTTTTTTAATGCTTTATAGAGCAAATTGCACCTATGACAGTTGTTATTACCACAGAAGCCATCTCAAATGGTCGCAAACTCTGAGGGTGACTTTGAACCGGAAGTCCCGCCTCAATCGTCATCTGATTGACAGCGGAATCCTGGAGCCAGAGAAGAGAAAAGAATCAGACACGAAGTTGAAGAAGCGAAAAAAAATAAACATCGAATCTTAAAGTTCTCGCAACGAGGGTGACTGTTGGGGTCTGGAGAAGTGACCGGGAGATGGGGAGCCCCGTATTTTGGTCTTGGTAAGAGGGTAACTCACTTGATGTTGACGAGGGAACCTATGCCGCTATGCTATATACCGTCGTGAGAAAACTACGGCCTGGGGGCCACATGCGGCCCGTTAAACGTTTTAATCCGGCCCGCCGAATTTGAAAAAAAAAAAAATAAACCTTGTTAATGTTTTATTTTCAAAATAGTGTGGTTTTTCAAAGACAAGCTTTTGTTCACTTTCATTTAAAATTAAATGTTTTTTTTTTCTCAGATGAGATGAGGTTACCAAAACACTCCATCCATCTGCTCCTGGTCCAGCCCCTCTGTCAAATTTTAGAACCCATTGTGGCCTGCCAATAAAAAAGTTTTCCCACCCCTGCTATATACTATAAACTATGTTAATGTCGTCAGGCCATTATAGAGTATTTCTTCTGACATTTTGAAGGAGAAATAATACTCAACGTTTTATTTTTTTATGATGTTTGAGGCATTCTGACTGAAATACAGTTAAATTGAGGTTACCAGTAGTCATTTCCATTACCTGTAAATGTAAATTAGAATGTAACTTACTACAGTGAACCCTCGGTTATCGCGGTTAATGGGGACCGAGACCACCCGCGAAAACTGAAAATCCGCGAAGTAGCGGCGCACCTTCAAAAATGCTTAAAAAAAAAAAGTGCGAAGTAGCGGCGCACCTTCAAAAATGCTTAAAAAAAAAAAGTGCGAAGTAGCGGCGCACCTTCAAAAATGCTTAAAAAAATAAATAAATAAAATAATATATATATATATATATATATATATATATATATACGGGTAGAGAGAGAGAGGGTGAAATTCATGTTATAACAAAAAAAAAAATTATTAAAACATTTTTTTATTCCCCAGCCATTATTTTTGTATTTATTCAATTACTTCTTTTTGTATTTATTTAATTACTTCGACTTTTACCTGCTGGTACGCCGTCCGGTGTGCCCTGGCATTCTTCATTTATTTATTCATTTATTCATTCATAACTGACAGCCTCGCGCTCCGCTCATGCCCGGGCGGAAGGTGTTCCTCTTCGGCTTAACAACCACGCACGCCGGCCGGTCTCCTCCGGAGCTCTCGCACGGTCCCGAACGGAGCGAAATGTCACCCCGCTAGTGCCCGGGCGGAAGTTGTTCCTCTTCGGCTTAACTGCCACGCACGCTGGCCGGAGCTCTGGTACGGTCCGAACCGCGCGAAACGTCGCCCCAAATCGTGCCCGGGGGAACGTGCTCTTCTTTGTCCACTCTCCTCTTCGCCCACGTTCTTCTTCGGCGCACGCCGGCCGTCTAACCACTCCAGCGCCCCGTCGTGCCGCTCGGCGAAACTACAATGCCCCCGAATATTTTTTAGACCCGCGAAGCACTGAACCCGCGAAAGGTGAACCGCGAAGTAGCGAGGGTTCACTGTATTGCAGCCAGATACCTATAAAATGTCATTTAATTTGCACTGTTTTGATCGCCACTGTTTTGCTCATTGAACAACAAATGAAAAGATGAATCATACACAGTGTTTGTAAAGATAATTGTCAATGTTTTATTAAATGAAATTCCAATGTAAAATTGTGTAATATTGTGTTATATAATGGGTCTACAACATACATTTCTCACAGACAAGTAGAGCTTTTTCTCATGAAATGTGTTGAAAAAAAACTAACATTTGAACATTGTTTTGCGTTACAACATCCGTGTTTACTGGTCATAAATTATTAACTTAAGTTTAATATACACTACACGAGCTGGGTAGCCACCACGCCTCAACCACCATAACAAGTTCGCTAACCCTTTAAGTCGAACGAGGTAGCTAACATATCGGGTTCAATTTGTACCAAAAATATGCTGTTGTGCCTTGTGTCTCTGTATATGTCGTCATGACGTGTCATTTGACAAAGCCTTGTGTCGATGTTAGTTGTCGATGTAACAGTCTTTGTTAGATGTCAATGTATGTCTATGTTAGATCTCAATGTGTCGATGTTAGATGTCAATCTATGTGTCTATATTAGATGTGTTTATGTTAGATGTCTATGTAAATGTTTGTTAGATGTCGATGTGTGTAAGATGTCTATGTAAAGGTTGGTTAGATGTCGATGTCTATGTAAATGTTTATGATGGATGTCGATGTGTCTGTTAGATGTCCGTGTTTGTTAGATGTGATTGTAATGGTTTATGTTATAGACGTCAATGTAAGTGTCAATGTTAGATGCCCATGCATGTTTGTTAGATGTCGATATATGTGTCATTGTTACATTTCAACGTAAATGTTGTTCGTGCAAGTTTCCAGTCCTCCAGCCACGTGACATCATGCGCGTCAAAGTGATAACTCGTACATTTCACGGAGGGAAAAAAAACAGACACCATTGGTAGTTTTGACCGGGAAAAAAAAATCATTTATTTTTTTCGAACACCTCATGTCTCTTTCAGCGTAAGAATAAACATGACACGACCAAAATAAAATATACCAACACAGGCAAATATTTAAGGAGCACTCAAGAGATACACTTCAGCTCATTTAATCCCACCTATTTTTACTAACGCAAACCCTTCAATTCTAGCGCCCACAGAATAGTGTGCTATAATGCTATAAAAATATGGAGCCTTTACCTGACAGCGTTTGAATATAACTGAATTCCCATTGCTCACGAAAAACTGAGAAACTAAGAACAAACATTTCAAGCACAAGCTTGACTTGACTTCAACAGTTCTATTTTTTCTTTTGTGACAGCTCAGACATCAAAATAATGCTTTCCTTCTATAAAATAAAAACAGCATGACAAAAGGTGCTGAAATAAACTATATACGGAAGTGCGTGAGTGACAGTGTGTGCATGTGTTTTTGCAACGCATGTGTACACCCCGCCATACAAATTACACAATTCGTTGGGTATGTGGTATACACTTAAAAACAATTGCCTTGGAGCAAGTGAACACAACACGTCTCACACTGTATACATGCTGTAGAAGGGCTGGGCGATATGACCTCAAATCAATATCGCGAGAAATCGAGCAATTTTACCTCGATAACGATAAATGCACAATAAATTCCCACGTGGACTAAAATCAAAATAAATGCAGGAATTGCATATTGACTGTTTTTTTTATTGACCAACTGGTACACTTTACTTTCAATGAAAAATAAAAGTACAAAAATCATTTGTATGAACATTCCAAATAGCTTGCAGGGTTCGCGGTTAACTTTAAAAACTGCTTGCCCATAGGGCAAGTGCCACTAAAATTTGCCTTGCCCGAGTGGCCAAATTACTTGCCCGACTTGGGCAAGTGACAATTTTTTTTCTCTAAGAATAAAATGTTTATGGTTGTAAAATGTGCGCCACAAATGTAAATAAACATATAATCTGATAAGCATAAATTAATCTTGTTTTCATCGTCAACCATGAAACCCTACTCACAAGAGCAAATGTATCATCCTGTGCAGTTATTGAAAATGTTAATTGTAGTTTTAATAATTAACAAATCTGCATGTTAAATTGGGAAAATGATATTACAGCAATCCAGATGATCAATTTTAAGTCCAGGAGAGCGTATTAATTGAGGAATCACATGAGTAAATTATGAGTGTGGCAAATTTGTGTATTCCTTTAAGACCAGTGCCTGTGGTGCTGCCTCCATAAGTTTCATAGCATAAACAGAACACAGTCACTGACACTATGTCAGGTCACATCATGGAGCTAATGAATTAACAGCCAATAATCAAATATTACTCCCTTCCTTACTCACAACTGAATTGTCTACTTAAAAATATTCGAGCTATTTTAGTCATGTCAGAGGAATCCGAAATGTTCGGATTTGAACGAACTCGTCGCCAATTTTCGGCCAAAATATCGTAGGTTTTTGTTGTGTTTTTCAAACTTCAAATGAGGATGCTACGACAGCGAGTTCCAATACTGCGGGATTTATTGACGTCCACTTTAACTCGACATTCACTGAACTAACTGATCCCCGTAGCGCCCGCCCATTGCCCCCGATAAGGCCAATGGACCATACCAAAACATAAGGGGTTGTCTGGGTTAAACCATCACCATACAGTGCACACAAACAGATCACACCACCGTTTTCGTCAAAATTAAAGATATTTGGCTGCTTTAAAAAATGCTTGCCCGGTCGGGCAAGTTGCCCATAATTTTACCTTGCCCGTGGCCAAATTTCACTTGCCCCGGGCAATCGGGAAGCGGTTAACCGCGAACCCTGAGCTTGCTTTGCATGACTTGAACAATGTCACAAAGAAAAAGGGTACCTCTTGCGAAATCTTTTTCTGCAAATAGATTGCGCCAAGATGCTCTCATGATGTAAATAATGGCAAATAAAAAAACGCTAAATAAAATGAAAGAAAATGTCAATGCAAGCCAAATAAACAAGTGGGTATTATCGGGGAAAATGTGCCGTCTCGAGTACTCTGCTGCGCAGTCGCCACTTGTCATCTATGTAATGCACAGTTAGGCTCAATCAGGGATCCATGTTGCGACCCGACCACAAGTCGGATGTAGATGCAAAATGCTTGACATGTCTAAGCTCCCGGCCCGATGTAGTCCATATCGGGAAATACGGCTTTCATGAAGCGTTTAAATCCTGTGCGCGCCACGTAACTAGAGGAGCTTTATCTTTAGCTATGTGCTAAGCTATCGCGTCCACCTCTGAGACGTTCTCTCGTATGGTGTCGCCTCCGTTCATGGGCTGTTGTCACTTGTCGAACCTTGCTTCTCACTTTGAACTTTCAGCACAGCATGGTTGTGTTGTGGGTGGTGAGAAAGCTTCTGGATTTGAATCGCCAGCAACGAGAGCGACAGACGGGTGGAGTCACATGACTAGAGGCGCTGTAGCGGTCTTAAAGGGGCATGAACATTGCCGCAGACAAAAGGCTTTTCTTTTTTTATTCATCGAATTTACCGACATGGGCAAAATGATTTCGGTCATTGTAATAAATTTCGGTAACGGTAAATTTTCGGTTTATCGCCCAGCCCTATGCTGTAGCATGGCTTTTTTTGCCGTGGGTGTCAAATATTTTACTTTGTTTTCAGAGTGCTTACAGACCTCTTGGTTTTGCCTCAAAATAATTGTCTGCAAAGCAGTCTGTGCCATCCGCATCATTGATGTGCAGGAGTAGCTTGTTGGTAATAAATAGCTGCAAGAAGTCCGCTGTTTGCCGCAGCATCCAGTGGTCCAGCGCTCGCAGTGAAAGTCTTGTCTGGCAGCCCGAACCATCCCCAAACATTTCGAGATGCACGCCCACTAAATTCCAGAAATATAAACATGGACAAACTTGACATTCTTCCAGATTCTGTCTCTTTGCATTGTTTTGAAGTTACTCCTGCAACTTTTCCACTTCTTCGATCCTCCCCATTGTCTGAAAAAGAAGTGTATATTTTGATTTGAAATAATGACCTCAACATACCAATACATTTGTTTATCATCTGAACTGGATTATTTTGAAACAACATTTGGGTTGGACATCTGGGATTTGTTGTTGTGTATATTCAGAGTAATCCTTTTCTTGTATATAGCTAAAGCAATAGTCGCTGGCCTTGAAAATGGGTACAAGACTTGACCAAATTAAGATGCCATAAGGTCTAATTTGCCCCTTCTCTACCACAACTGATTTAGAGGCCATTAGTAACAGATTTGAGAAGACCACTTTTAAAGATATGAAGCCAGAGCTCGGCACCGGACCCATTTTAATTATTTATTATAATTTTAATGTATTATTGAGCAAATGACACAATATGTCAGTAGTGATTACCACAGAAGTCATGTCAAAATAGTGCAAATTCTGAGGTCGACTTCAAATCAGACAGGCGGAGACGAGCGCCAGAGAAGAGATGAGAATCAGAAGAGATGTTGAAGAAGCTAATAACAAAAAAAACAAAAAAACACATCAAATCTCCATGTAGTAGCAACGGGGATGGCTCATGGGGTCAGGAGAAGTGAGCGGGAGATGGGGAGTATGAGGTGCCGTTGGGGACAAAAGTCAGGAATCGCTTCACACTTCTGAAATGCACTCTTACACACCAGTGAAATTGTTGTTGCTCATGCATACTTATGAAACGCTATCATACATACGAGTGAAACGCTCTCATACACACTAGTGAAATAGTTGTTGCTCATACACTCGTCAAATGCGCTCATACACATAGGTGAAACATTCTCATACACACCAGTGAAAGGCGCTCAGGCACAATTGTGAAATTATTGTTATTCATAAATACAACTGAAACATGCTCATGCCCATACACGAGTGAAATGCTTTCATACAAACACCCACACTGTTGAAAATGCTGTCATGAACACAAGATCGCTTACAAATACTAAAATGTAAAAATTAATCATTTATTTAGCAGGGATGCATGGTGGGCGACTTGTTAGCACGATGGTCTCACAATGCAGAGGTCGCGGGATTGATTCCGGCTTTCCTGTTTGGAGTTTGCATGTTTCCCACACGCCTGCGTGGGTTCTCCGGTTTCCTCCCACATTCCAAACACATGCATGGCAGGTTGTTTGGACACCCTAAATTGGTGTGAGTGTGAGCGCGGATGGTTGTTTGTCTTTGTGTGACCTGCGATTGGCTGGCAACCAGTTTAGGGTGTACCCCACCTACTGCCCCAAGATAGCTGGGATAGGCTCCAGCACCCCCCGCAACCCTTGTGAGGAGAAGCCGTACAGATAATGGATGGTGGGATGGCATTCATAATGGACGGCCGCCACGGTGGGCGACTTGTGAGCACGATGGTCTCACAATGCAGAGGTTGTGGGATCGATTCCGGCTCCGGCCTTCCTGTGTAGAGTTTGCATGTTCTCCCAAGCCTGCGTAGTTTTCTCTGAGTTCGCCAGTTTCCTCGCACATTGCAAAAACATGCATCCATTTACTCTGATGCCAATGTTTTCTGTACCTTATGGCAGATTTTTCTCTTTGCCGAAGACTATTAGCACTTGTAGAGCGAGGACCTGTGCCACAGTCGTCAACTGCACCCTAAAATCTGATCATTTTGTATTTTAGACATTACACACTACACAGTTAAAGATGGTCCAAAAAAGAAAAATGGATTAATGTATTTCAACTTACATAATACTCTTTAAAGAGCTGACCAGCTCATTCCCAGAGGTACGTATTGGGGCGTATTGGTCGTCTTTACAGAAGACTCCAGGAGGTAACTCAGGTTTGACCTTCAGCCACAACAGAGTGTTGGGTGTGAGCGCTTCCAAGTCGTTGAGGTCGGAAGATGTCCTTGTGATAGGCCTGCTGTTTATAACTGCTTCAGCCTCACCAAGCAAGGTATATTGACTTTCTTCACCCGAAATTTGTTCTTTTACAGTGACATTCAGGATTTTTCTCACAGACCAAATAAGTCGCTCACAGCTTCCTCCGTGGTGGGAACCTGCTGGGGGATTGCTATGCCACTGAATACCTTTTTGCAGCAAGTGTTTCTCGATTTACTTAGTGTTCCATTCTTTGATTGATTTCTTCATTTCACTGTCAGCTGATCTAAAGTTGGTTCCGTTATCAGAATACATCTCTCTCACTTGTCCTCTTCTGACAAGAAATCTTCGGATTGCGTTGAGACAAGCATCTGTGTCACGTGAAGATGCAATTTCCAGATGTACGGCTCGTACAGCGAGACATGTAAAAATCACGCCGTATCTCTTTACTTGTCCTCTAACCCTACTTACTTAGAATGGACCAAAATAATCAACGCCAATTCTCTTGAAAGGCGGATCGTCAGGTAGCACTCTTCTGATGACTCTAGCAGCTCGAGGTATCCAAAACTGTTGATGCAGATTAGCCATCATGTGGTTCCTTCCAGCGTGAGCTGTAATCTCATGAATGTATCTCAGGACTAGCTTTGTGTTATGTGAATCCTTGGCAAGATGGCTTGCTGTTTTGCTGTTTCAGGCATGGCTGCGTGGCTCAACTGTCCACCAACCCTCATGACACCATCTTGAAGTACTATATTGAACTTGTAAAGTGGGCTACTTTTCTTCACCCTTTTTTGTTTTTCAAATATGGCTAAATCTTTTTTGAAACTTCGCCTTTGACAGTATTTCACAAGTTCTCTTTCTGCTTTATCCAAGTCGTCGCAGGTCAAATACTTTCCTTTGACAGTTCTCTTGAATAAATTCATCTTGCCTTCTTCACCTAATGTGATTAACTCCTTTCTATTTTCCTTTACTCTGTCAGTAAGTCTTTCAGCTTTAGAAACCAGGCTACGGCCTGCTTCAATGCTGTCCAAGACGAATAATGGTTCATCCACTGGCCCAGAGAATCTTTGGGCTACAGTGACTGAATTACATGCACTTGAGTCACTCATTTGACCTCCAGGTCATTAATTGGTAATTTGAAGTGGTTTTTGTGTTTAACTAAATTCCTGGACACTGCCTGATTTTTTTCAGAGCTGTACAACCACTAGAAAGGGTGGTTCCCACAATGTGAGTTTTGCTCAGGTGGCCCAACAATGTCACAAAAACAAGTAGGGGTGTGTGTGTGTGTTTGTATAAGCTACATGTTGGGGACCAACATCGGACAGCACACCCACTGTAGGGGACCAAAATTTTTGTGGGGACCAAAAATCTGGGCCCCACAAAAAAGAGCATTGAATTCAGTGATAAGAAGCTCAGGGGGAGGTCCTGTCAAAGTTTCAGGGCTTCCCAGGAAGGTCACAAAAACAAGACGAGTGTGCTAGAAATGTGTGTGCGGAAAAATTACTCAGGATCGCTGTCTAGTGGTCGGTCCCGGTACTGCACTTACGCACACTTCACACACTCGGCTGGTCTGCGCATGTGCAGGACAGTCTGCTTTATGTCAGGCAGCCACCCTCCCCTCCCCCACAGCCCAACCCGAAAAATTGAGATGTTAGTTAAGTATTTATTCCTATTATTGAGTGAGATTACATATTTTTACTTGGCAGCTGGCACAACAGCTAAGCTTGGAGCACAGTTATTGCAAAATAAAATAAATAAACAGTAACAACAATAACGATTGTTAATATTGTTATACTTTATAGCGTAACCTATTTATACTAATTTTCTGTATGCAATTTCAAGTGCAACTAATATAGTTGTGCATATAGATAGCCACCAAACTCCATACATTAGATAAAAATAAGAGCCACGATGTTAACCAATTAACAGTTCAAGAAAAAAGCAGACATCCAAGAACTTGCTTTGTTACTTTTGCGTGGCCAGAACTACAAACCCCAAAGCAGAGCAAACCCAAAACATCAGAGAAAGTACAATACTTTTGTCAAGGAGTGGTGCTGCTGCTTTGCGATCGCTGCCACCATAGTGAACGCGCTCCCACATTCGTGCACACGCACACATGCCACACACCTGTTTTCCACGTCCTGTCAGTCCACTCCGTCGGTCCGCATTTATTTCGTTGGTCAGCCATCACGGTTGGGTGCGCACTAGATCGCTGTTAAACCATCTTCTACGCCACAGTCCTCGTGTTCAACAAACATTTCTCCCGAATTCGCCTACCATGCACAACTCTCCACTTTCAAACCGAGCGCCGCTGTTACTTCCGGGTTTTTAGCGCCAAGCACTTGACGCTAGCGTGTGACGTCATGGCGAAATACTAGGTTTTAAAATAAAAATTTTCTTTTTTTTGTACAGTCTAAGTGCATGGGGTTATGATAGATCGAATGAGTATACCTTTATGTACTCACTAACATTTATGTTGATCATAAAATGTTGTTTTGATGAAGAAAACTGTTATTTTTTAGAATCAATTGGCTTAGGGCACTTGGGCAAACTACGGCCCGGGGGCCACTTGTGGCCCGTTAAACGTTTCAATCCAGCCCCCCAAACTTGAAAAAAATTAAATGAATAAGCCTTGTTAATGGTTTATTTTCTAAATACTGTGGTTTTTCAAAGACATATATATTGTTGTAATGCTTTTGTTCACTTTCGTTTAAAATTAAATGTATTTTAGGACTCATTGTGCCCCCCCCCTCCCAATCAAAAAGTTTGCCCATCCCTGGCATAGTGGATGGGCCGAGGAGTTTAAAAGGCACACATCATGCATTTTTCAGTCAGTTTTAGCCAGGGCTTGGTATGGGGAAGACCAGCTGGTTTACATGTAATCATTAAATTTTCCCAAGTTTTATTTAAGTTAATTGGACAAAACAAAAAAAACGCAATATTCTTCTGCCAGAGAGTATGTAATATTCTTCTGCCATTTTATTGTAGAGGGCCATTTTGAGCCCCTAACAATATTATTCAACCAAGAGATCATGAGTCGTCGCCCACTTACTTTCTGAAGTCAGCTGGGATGTCACGGCTGTGACCCTCGTGAGGATAAAGTGGTTCAGATGGAAAAGTAGGACTAAGGGCTTTTTCTCAGGTTTCCATGCGCAAATCCATGTATATTAGGTTAATTGGAGACTCTAAATTCTCTACTCATCAAATGACATTCGTGACCCTGATGGATAGATAAAATAGATTATTAATCTGCCATGGGAAGTCCAAGGTGTCTGGTAGAAAGAAATGCATTCATACACTCATTACACAGTCAACCAAGCAAAGACACAAAGCCTAGGGCAGGGGCGGGCAAACTTTTTGATTGGAGGACCACAATGGGTTCTAAAATATGACAGAGGGGCCGGACCAGGAGCAGATGGATGGAGTGTTTTGGAAACCTCACCTCATCTGAGAAAAAAAATACATTTAATTTTAAATGAAAGTGAATAAAAGCATTCCAACAATAATATTTGTCTTTGAAAACCACAGTGTTTAGAAAATAAAACATTAACAAGGTTTATTCATTAAATTTTTTTCAAGTTCGGCGGCCCGGATTAAAACTTAACGGGCCGCATGTGGCCCCCGGGCCGTAGTTTGCCCTCGCCTGGCCTAGGGCATAAACACATACATGTAATATCCAATCCGCTTATTCTCACAAGGATAGCGTGCTGGAGCCTACCCAGCTGTCAACGGACAGTAGGCGGGGCACACCCTGAAGTGGTTGCCAGCCAATCGCAGGGCACGCAAAGACGAACAACCATCTGCGCTCAAACTCACTCACAAATGCAACCTCCACACAGGAAAGCTGGGTCCCGGGATCGAACCCTGCACCTTGGGACTGCGAGCCGGATGTCCTAACCAGTCTTAACTCATTAAATACCAGCCATTTTCACTGGAGCAACCCGCTCAATCCCAGCGTTTTCCTGGGTTTTGACTAATATTGCAAGGCCCACAGAATATAGTATTCTAATGCTATATAGACATGGAGCACACCCGAAGAAAGATGAGACTCCCTTCTTTCAACAGAAAAAAATGTTTGTTCCTATCTTTTTCCATTCTTGAGCAATCGGCATTTGAAAATAGCTAAATTTCATGAAAACTCCAATCCCTGGGGAAAAAACTGAGAAAATGAGCTTTTTGTAAACTGATGCATTTTGACCATAATTTGAATTTTGACACTATTATTTATGGCTTTTATGACACCTCTAACATCTAAATAATGCATGCCTTCTATAAAATAACAAAAAAAAGCACAAAAAATGTTTTTGATAAAATAAATTTATTTGCACATAACACTAAACGACTGAACTGTTGAACTATGTACAAAAATGAAATACATCAGTGTCATACATACTTTTTTTTTGTGTGATATAAAATAAAACAGTTGCCTTGATGCAAGGGCACACAACATAGTTCACACCACATTCTTGTTTCACTCCGTTTGCCTTTGCACAAACAGACCCGACACTTTCGTTGTGGTCTGGCTTTGCTGGTCCGTGGAAAATAGGCGAGCTTGTGTTTGTCCACTGGGGTTTGTGTGAAAATAATTGTCTGGGAAGTGATTGCTGGCATCCGCGATGTGCTGCAGAAGCTCATCCGTGAGAAACAGCTGCAGGAAATCAGCTGGCTCCTCAGACTCCAAATGGGCAGCGGCATTCAGTGGTCCAGGGGTTGCTGTAAAGTCGATTTTCCTCGGTTGCCATCCAGTGTGACGCCATCCGGAACCACTGCTTCCTGATGCACAACCTGTAAATTACAGAAATACAAACAATTGGAAATATATATTTATTGCTGCATTTTATTGCTGGCGTGTGAAGTTTCATATTATAATTTACCTTTCTTTACACCAACAAGACGAGGAGGAACTTTCTTGCCGCGGGATGCACAATCTGTGAATTTTAGAAAGTATGCATGATTACCACACCATTCAGTATTGTTGTTTCCTCGTCGGGGAGGAGATGCGCTCGCGCGTAACTGCACATTTACGCGACATTTTCTGCCCGCAAGATGCATGATATGTACAATAAAAGCATGAGGGCTAAAACCACATGTTCAATGGTAACTTGCGAGCGTTTACTTCCTCGTCGGCGAGGACTTACGCTCGCGTGTAATTGTGCAATAGGCGCCCGGACGAGAAAGTCAGCGAGCAAGCTTGCGTCTAACTGCACATTTACGCGACATTTTCTGCCCGCAAGATGCATGATATGTACAATAAAAGCATGAGGGCTAAAACCACATGTTTAATGGTAACTTGCGAGCGTTTACTTCCTCGTCGGCGAGGACTTACGCTCGCGTGTAATTGTGCAATAGAGGCGGCCGGATGAGGAAGTCAGCGAGCAAGCTCGCGTCTAACTGCACATTTACGCGACATTTTCTGCCCGCAAGATGCATGATATGTACAATAAAAGCATGAGGGGTAAAACCACATGTTCAATGGTAACTTGCGAGCGCTTACCTCCTCGTTCGGGGGGATCTGGTGAGGACTCTCAGCTGCTTTGGCTATTGTCCGAAGGCAGGCGATGCAGGCCGCAAGGCACGCGCACCCTCTTTAGACGCCGTTTTGTTGTGACGACGACGAAGCGTCATCCTCTCAACCAAAGCGTCTCCATCGCCTTGATGCTTTTAGGAAGCTTTTTTTTACAAAAAAGCATTCCTCGATCGTCATTTGCTTGGAGGATTTCATTGCTAACGCTACTAATGCGACTGCTGCTAGTGCTGCCGATGCTGCTGCTACCCACGCTGCTCTCCACACTTATAAGTCTACCCCAGGATCCCGCCCCCCCATTTGTACCTCTGGCGCAGATTCAAGGCGGATCTTTTGCACCTCTGCCCCCTGCTGGGTGATTTTTACATGATTCACAATGCGGACAAGGCTGATTCTCAGTCAGAGGTTGCATCAGACCCTTATGTACACTATGACGTAAAAAAGACAGGAAACGTACTTATACGTCTTTGGTAGAGGGCGCCATTGCATTAAAAGACATCTTTGTACGTCTAAGGGAGTAAATGAGTTGAACAAAGTACAGGGTCCTTCACCTGACTACAGATGATCTTCTGGGGACTTTATTTGGTTTTAATCACTTTTGAGGTCTGTATCTATGCACACTCCCTGGTTTTGCTACCTTCCCGGGTACCACATACACACTGCTTAGTTTCTCTGCCTTCGTGGGTACCACATACATATTGCTTGGTTTCTCTGCCTTCCTGGGTACGACATACACACTGCCTGGTTTTGCTACCTTCCTGGGTACCAGTCACACAAACGTCAGACGACTCAGCACATACCGACTGTCTCAGCACTACACACTTTCACTCCAAGGCAGTGCTGTGAACCAACTTACTGACAAGAGGTAGTATTTAGAATTTTAAAAAGTGCTTGAAAGGTTTTGTTCATGTAAAACCAACAGATTATGACATTATTATTATTATTTAAATCAGTATTAAACAGCATCAGCATAGGTTAAAGATATTATACAGACTATATACGATAAAAAAATACTAAACCACCCTTGCTTTTCCGTCATTTCTTGTATAAGTTAACACACAGATGTATAACATTTGTTTATACAAATATAACGATTAAAAAGTAGCTGATTAGAGTTTTAATTTTGTATTCATTAATCTGTAATAAAAATGGACATATTTTGGTTAATAAAATTAACAAGAAATAAAAGTAAAGGGTGTTCTAATACTTTTTTCAAGATTGTCCTAACATACATTTAATGTTTACAGTATATGTCTTCGGAAGAAGCGCAGCATTAGATTTTTTTTTTTGTTCTCTCTCTTTGACTTCTGAATTTGAATTTCTGTCACAGATGTGCTTGAATTCTATTTTGGATGATTTGTGTTAAACTGCACAAATATTTGAAGAGCCATAGAATTCAAGAATCACACCAGTGCTGCTACTCCTCCGAACGGGTGAACGCCCTTGATTAACAACCTGCGTTGAGGTGGCTTTTGAGATTCGTGGTGTGGGAGAAAAATCTCTGAAGGCATTCTTAGACTTCAAGAGAGGGTCCACAATTTTCAAAGATTCACTTCCGTCTGAATCAGAGGCCTCACTTGTATCCGGAATATATTCATCTCCACTGTCATCTGAGTTGGAGTAATAATGCTTATCCATTCCAAAGTCAGCCTGTTTTTTTAATCTAAAAAACAACAACAACAACGAAATATAAAGGATAGAAGGCAGGAGACCAATAAAATATATGCAATTTGCTTGTAAGATTCCCTGAAATCTATATGGGTTGTTTACCTGTATACTTTTGGTCCTCCTGAGCCTTGGGATAGTAATATGGTCTGGGTCTGAGGCACAAAGTTCAGGGGCAGGATTTGACAATGATTCGTCAGAATCTGTGTCGTTATTCCAAGGAAGATTCAGCCCATATTTTTTGTCCAAGGGAGGAGACTGGGTTGCATCAGAGTCCAAGAGAAAATTGAGAACCCATTAAATACTTAATCCCCAGAGGAATCTGCACAGAAAAAGGTCTTAATTCTATTTGAAAAAAAAAAAAACTAAAATATTGATGAATGATATGACAAAATAATGTAATAACAAAATTAGAATGATTTTAGGAAATTATTTGCAAAACCAAAACATTGTGGTACGATAATAATGCATATAATTATTCTACGCAGCTATATTTAACAAAAACACTTAATTGACCGTAACAAAAAGCTCCCGGGAGGAAAACTACATTAAATGTTTTTTTAACAGGGCAGTGAAAATATTGGAAAATAAAAAAAATAATGAATAAAATAATATGAAAAAAGAATTCAATGTGTATCGATGGACCCATATGAAATACTTATATCGCTATGTACTTATCAGCCATATCGCCCAGCCCAATATGTAACTGCAACTTCAAAACCTCGGGCCATAACAGGATTGTAACATGGGATGCATATCTTCATTCCTAAATTTGTAGATCCCGAGGAGGCTGCTCAATGGTCCTGGTAATGTAAACCTCAACCAATTCGGTCACAGCCAATGTTCTCCATCCTTGTTAAGAAGTTTTGAAATGATTTAATAGATATACTATTGCAAACTATACCAGAATTTTATACATTTTAAACTTTTGATCACAATTTTACCTATTTTCTAAAAATCTGAAGAATCCACATGCCAAATCACCTGCTGTGGACACATAGGTTCTGTTCTGACAGATAATTCAGTTACAGGTTGTGTACTTAAAGCCAATAAGAGGGCAATGCAGCAGTCGACAGCCTGACGAAAGCTTAAGTCTCCCAATGAGAGAACTGTAGTGGCTGGTAGGTTCTTAGATTGTAACATAGTAAAGACATACACTACGCATAACTGTATATCATATGATGATGAGGGAAAATATTATTAGCTACGATTTATGTCCAGATATATTAGAAAACTTGTCCAACCAGCACAGGTCTATCTAACTGTAATTTTAACATCTCAAGACACGACAGGATGACCACATGATACGCATACCTCCTTTTCAGAGTCTGTCAAACCTTGAGAAGGCTGCTTCGATGTTCTGGTGGCATCAACCTCAGCCGATTCAGTCATTGTCGGTTGTCCTCCATCCTAATGAACAAGTTGAATATTAATTTAATGAATTAAAAAAAAGAAAATGGATCAGAATTTTACACATTTTAACGAACAAGTTCACGAATGAAACAAAACCAATTACTTTAGCGCATGACAATTAATCTTCAGTAGAGATATGTTGTGACTGATATTTCAGTCACAGGTTGTCTTTTGAACGCCACCAGGGCCGCAATGGAGCACAGGACAGCCAAAAGTCTTCTTGTCGGACAGCTGTAGTGGCTGGTAGGTTCTAAGATTATAACATAGTAAAGGCACATACAACTCCTAACTGTATTTCATATGATAATGAAGGAAAAGATGATTAGCTATGATTTATGTCAACAATAAAAATGGCTCTACGGGGTCCCCACGAACGCAAACCTGACAGTTGGGTGTCAGATGGCCAACATACCTGACTCGCAATTCAACTCAACTGGACCCCACAACACAAGAAAAAGCTGAGTGAGCCTCAAACCAGACATACACATTCACTGACAAATATCCTGTGACACCAGATATATTAGAAGTCTTGTCTAATCAGCACACGTCTATCTAACTGCAATTTTAACATCTCGAGACACGACAGGATGAGCACACGATACGCATACCTCCATTTCTGAGTCTGTAAAGCCTGGAGGAGGCTGCTTCGATGTTTTAGTAGCATCATAAATTTATTGAATTAATTATATTTGAGGTTGGATTAGATTTTTACACATTTTAAGCCTTAGCCACCCAAAACAAAACATAAGCTCATGAATGAAATAAAACTAATTAATTTCGCCCATGCCAATTAATCTTCTGTAGACACGTGTTGTGACCAGTGTTGTTTTTGGCAGGCATTTTAGATTTTGTCCAAGTCATTTGGACAAAGTGCTGATTTGTTTACATCACATTTAGTCATCCCAATTCGTTATAGTTTTAGTCCAGTTTTAGTCAACGAAAACTAAAAAAAGGGTTTTAGTCCAGTTTTAATCGACGGAAACGCAAAAAAAGTTTTACCCTAGTTTTCGTCAATTTATTCACAAAGGTTTTAGTCCAAGCGGCACGGTGGCCCAACTGGTTAGCATGATGGCCTCACAATATTGAGGTCGTAGGTACGATTCTGGCTCCGGCCTTCCTGCGTGGGTTTCCTCTGGGTAATCCGGTTTCCTCCCATATTCTTAAAACATGCATGGCAAGTTGCTTGGACACTCTAATTGCCCCGAGGCATGAGTGTGAGCGTGGATGGTTGTTCGTCTATGCATGTCCTGCGATTGGCTGGACACCAATTCAGGGTGTACCTCGCCTACTGCCGAAGACAGCTGGGATAGGCTCCAACACCCCCCGCGACCCTAGTGAGGAGAAGCGGTACAGATAACGGATGGATGGATGGATGGATGGGTTTAAGTCCATTTGAGTTAAAACAAGGCATTCAAGGTTTCCACCCAATAACAAAGACTTTTGGATGGACTACTAAGGATTCTTCATTACAAACAGAAAAAAGTGGCAACAGTGGAATCAATACTCACTGCTCCAAAATAAGCAGAGAAGCAAAACATTTTGTTGGGCAACTGTTGTGGCTTTATTTCACTAAAAGCAACATAAAATAATTTATGAACCACATGCTAACAATTTTGTCTAGTCAACGAAAAAAATTCATGTACATCACGTCATGTTTTCGTCATAAAAGAACCTCGTATAGCTTGTCATCGTCATTAAAAAAGGGGCGTTAACGAAGTATTTTCGTCATAGTCATCAGTGACGAAAACAACACTGGTTGTGACTGATATTTCAGTCCCAGGTTGTCTCCTGAACACCACCAATTGGGCAAGGGCGCGCAGGAAAGCCTGGGGTCTTCTATTTTTACAGTATAGAAAGGCTAAATATCAAATTGAAACAGTGTTTTATATCATGAATATACAGGGTTGGTGCTGGTTCTGGTAGGGAAACCACAACATAAAGATGTCCTTAATTAGTCCCACAATGGGGATATTTGCAATATGGCATAGGATGGCCTAACAGGGCCACCGCCCAGAAAGGAGTAACGCAGAACTTTGTAATACTGTCACTCCCTGACCAGTTCGTTGTTCCTGCAGAGCCAAACTTTGACTCAGACCCACAAATTTGAATTACAGATAGTGGACAATGGAGAACTCCCCCAGTCAGTCATCATGTTCAACTTCCATAGAAACTTCACATACATTTATTAGATTGCCAAACTAATTGGAAACTACATCACCAGAACACCACAAGTGGGCTCTGTTATTGTACTTAAAGATGCATCTTACAAACCTGTGTTCTCCAAGGCCAGCTGGTCCATAGTCTTAAGTTATTTCTTCGCCAACATCAATGTCTCGGAGCGCAAACAGACAGAGGTGTGGTCTGTCCTCTGTTGTCATCTTCTTCATTTTACAGTTGGGGTGCATGTGGTCATCATTAACCAGTCTTCCCAGACTGCCATCTTCTTGAGCTGCATCAACACTTAAAATAGATTAAAAAAAAAAAAAACAATTATTCAATCAATGTCAGAAATTAATCTTTGAGACAATCTTGTGTACACAAAACATAAAAATAGGAAATCCACAATTTTTAAATCTAAATCAAATCATACAAGAAATTTCTATTGGAATCAGACCCTATTAACAGCTTGTCTTTGAGACTTCATGATCTATATTTTCATTTGTACAGATTCAACGCATGAATAAAAGTAATTATACATTTTTGCTTAGAGAATGATTTTTCCCCTAACACTTATGGGATGAGTATGTGTTTATTTTTTTTAAATAAAAACAAAAATAAGATAACATCTCAATCTTTGCCTCACCTCCAAGTTTTTTCTTGCCGGCGGAAGTCAAACAAAAAGACAGTGCCTCTTCCATCCATCTTCCTGCGTTGAGATTCATCAGAATCTATCAATTTTCCTCTGTACTCCATAATAAAGAATAAAGTCGTCTTTCCTGAAAGGGGCCTTGGTAAATACTCCTCGACCTAGTTAACAGGGAAATCAAGTTAGCTTCGTCATATTTTTAAGCACACAAATAAGGAGTCATCATATTCATTTGGGCCACTATACTAATGTAGGGTGGTTTGAAACATTGCTTCTTGTGAGGGATAGAGCAGAGCCCTTCTTTATGATTTTAAAGGAACAGACCAGCCAAAATTCATTTTCCAGCATTGCATTAGCCAGTATGTATTAGGACTGAAAGTACAAATGTCAATTGCACCTGGTTACGTAAAAAAAAAACTTTAAGATTATTTAGTTTCAAAACAATGACATACACTGTACACAGTCATATTGGATCGCGTCACGTGATCTCTGTGACGTATTACGTGCTTTACACTAGACTATCAATATCGGACTTGTTCACCGGTCTATTGTGGTATAAAAATGCCGGAGGGCGTCATCAAGTACAGCCTTAATTTAGATAGAACTCCTACCATCAGGTTTCACACTCACTGAAATAACTTGAAACTGACAAAAGTGGCAAAAGAAAAGGTCAAGACACTCTTAATGTAAAATAACCACTTAAAAAACGATGTCAGCTTGGTTATCAGAAAACAATAATATATCTTAGCAAAAGCGTTAACATCATACCTTTAAATTAGTTTATATACTTCGCTTCTAACTCTGCAGTCTTGTCCAGACCCTTGACTGCATGTTCAATAGTATCCTGCTTTGGGGACTTCCTGCATCTCAGGGAAGGCATTGTTTATTCTATAAAGAAAAAAGACAGTATTGTGTTGAGAATTATTAATACTATGGGCTAAATGGAGTTTTAACAATATCAGTGTAAGAAAAATAAATTATAAATTAAAAAAATATCAATTCCTCCATCCCAATTAACGATTTCAACCATAATAGTTTATATTGAAGTTTAAACAACAGACACAGACAGATTTATGCAGTGTGACTACAAAAATCTTACCAAAATTGCATTCACAGTAACCTTTGCTTTAAGAATCATGTAATTAACCAGTGAACATCGTGTCTTACACAAAAATTAATGACAGAAATTATCATGGTACTTGCATTCTGTGGTTCTATAACAAAAGTGCAAGCTGTTAGCTCCGCAAAGCTAACGCAACAAACTAGCGTCCCTCGTGCTCACATTCAATGCAAACCTGACCACCGGATGACAATACGCGTCGGTTTAGTTCTTTAAATGAGTAAAAGCACCATGACGTTTTATAATTATTCAATGCTTAACTGGAGCTCGTCAATTATGTCGATGTAGGAGCACATGTTTGCTAGGCCAGTGTTGTAGGCCCACATCCATGGTGCTACTTTGTATAGTGTTTTCCACACAACTATCTCTAACTATGAACAAATGCACTCGACGCATGTTTTGAAAAAAACCCAACGAAAAACACTTACCTCTCCGTTTCAACAGCAGTTCGAACTTCGAAGTGGTGATATTCTCCAGCGTTAAGCACCTGCTCGAACTGCGAATAGGTCAAATTCAACAGCGTCTTTTTTCTGTCTTAATAAGGACGCGATGAGAGGAGGAGCGCTTGCCTTTTCGTCAGCACGCCCCGCGCGGGTGGTGCTGCTTTATCACTCTCTATCTGTGCCCGCCCGCCGGCACGTCGATAGAAAAATAATATTCCTTCAAACATTACTTTCATCTTCTTAACGTTTTGTAGTGAATTTAACAGGTTCACCACTTTTTTCAAATACACCAATGGAAAACAGGTCTTAATTGAGGAAACATACAAAGAGCGTCTCACAAACACCTTATGATGAGCAATGTAATTTGATCACGTTTTTTGTCACTGCCTGGACGTTGGGTTCACTGGCCTGGTGGCAGTGGCTTGTAGACACTGTCACTGAGTGGGAACGGATCTCAAGGTGGGTCAAACTAACCCAAGCAGTGGATCGGTCCGTTTTTTAAATTTATTAATTTTTTTATTTTATGTATTTATTTATTATTTAATACAAGGGCTTCGGCTCACTACCAGTGGGCGGGACCAAAGAATTTGGGTTTCCTTTGAGCTAGGAGGCAGTCAAAGGCAGTCCAATCCCCGGCAACATAAAGCGCCTAGCTCTGGGGACATGGAATGTCATTTCTCTGGTAGGGAATGAACCCGAGCTGGTGTGTGACTAGACCAGTGGTTCTCAATTATTTCCTGTCATGCCCCCCCTACCAAGAAGAAAACAATTCGCACCCCCCCACCACAATTTTCTTTTACATTTCGTACTAATGTACATGTTCTTTGCATATTAATGTTAGATTGTCAATAAAATATCTTACCTTAACAAAGCTAAATTGATAAAAATAAAATATCATTTTGAGAACGACTATTGTGAGGATCTCGAAACTCAGTACTCTGTGGTGCTAATATTGATGAGATGATAAATATGTTGAAGCCACAGAACAAAAAGATTAGATATTGTTTGGAAATTAATGACGTACATAAAGGAATATCAGCCTTGATTGGAGTACATTACTGCATTTAAATTTTTAATAAAAATGAAACAATTATTGATGTTATGACCACTATGAAGAATTTAAAAAACAATATATAGGGATAATTATAGTTTTCATTTTGTTATGTGTAGTCTGTTCATGTTGCATTATTTTTATGACAAAGACGATGGTTAATCGTAGGTTTGTTGCCCAAATGTACCATTACAACCTGATTAATGTTGAGAATGACGAACTCAAACTGGACACTGAAACGTAAAAACACATGGACTTCTTGCCCCTGTCCTCACACGTGCACACACACACACACCATACACGAAGATCCGGGAGGTAAGGACGGCTGTCCTACAGGATGCGGATGGAAGAACAACTGCAGCGGAACAATGCCAGGGATGTCTGGAGGGGCCTGAAGACCATCTCAGGCCACGGACAAGCAGGTAAGACCCAGAAGGGGGGGGGGGCTTCAGTGGGCAAATGAGTTGAACCTATTTTTCAATAGGTTTGATCAAATGTCTGACCCCGCTCAGGCTTCCCTGATGCAGCCCCCACCCACCCCTCCTGCCACTGCGAACAAGACCCTCTCTCCCCCTCTCTCGCCCCTCTCTCTCTCCACAGGCTCCAGTTCCCAGCCTCATCAGACAACCACCACTTCCTCCTGCTCAGCCTTGTTCCTCACAACATCTCAGGTGAAGAACCAGCTGAGGAAGATGAAGGCGAGGAAGGCGGCAGGCCCAGATGGGACCAGCTCCCAGCTCCTCAAATCCTGCGCAGACCAGCTGTGTGGAATCGTCCAGCACATGTTCAACCTGAGCTTGAAGCTGGGCAGAGTCCCCCAGCTGTGGAAAACATCCTGCCTGGTTCCGGTTCCAAAGACACCCCATCCGAAGGAGCTCAACAACTTCAGACCAGTGGCGCTGACGTCTCATCTGATGAAGACCCTGGAGAGACTGGTCCTCGTCCATCTGCGCCCCCTGGTCAGCTCCTCAATGGACCCACTCCAATTTGCATACCAGCCTGGCATCAATGTGGATGATGCCATCATCTACCTGCTCCACACTTCACTCTTCCACCTGGAGAAGGCGGGGGGCACGGTGAGGATCATGTTCTTTGATTTCTCAAGTGCTTTCAACACCATCCAGCCCGCCTTATTGGGAGACAAGCTGGAGCAGGCGGGAGTGGCCCACCACCTCATCACATGGATTCACAACTACCTCACAAACCGGCCACAGTACGTGAGAACACAGGACTGTGTGTCTGACGTGCTCCTCTGCAGCACGGGAGCGCCGCAGGGAACTGTGCTGGCTCCCTTCCTGTTCACCCTCTACACCTCGGACTACAAATACAATTCCACAACCTGTCACCTGCAGAAGTTCTCTGATGACTCTGCGATTGTCGGCCTCATCACTGACGATGACGATCGGGAGTACAGAGGGGTTACGCAGGGGTTCGTGGACTGGTGTCAGCAGAACCGCCTCCAAATCAACGCTGGGAAATCCAAAGAGCTGGTGGTGGATTTCCGCAAGCGTCGGCACTCTCCACCTGCACCAGTGAATATCTAGGGAACAGACGTTGAGAGGGTCTCAACTTACAAGTACCTGGGTGTTCATCTGAACAATAAACTGGACTGGAGCGACAACACAGACGCTCTCTATAGGAAGGGTCAGAGCAGACTCTTCCTACTCAGGCGGCTGAGGTCCTTTGGCGTTCGGGGAACACTCCTCAGGAACTTCTATGACTCGGTGGTTTCATCAGTCATCTTCTATGGAGTGGTCTCCTGGGCAGGAGGCATCTCGGGCCGAGACAAAAAGAGACTGGACAAACTGGTGAGGAGGGCCAGCTCTGTCCTGGGCTGCTCCCTGGACTCTGTGGACTCAGTGGGGGGCAGAAGGATGACGGCAAAACTGTCATCAATGCTGGACAAACCAGCCCACCCATTCAATGACACTCTGAGAATTTGGATGTCCATTGCTGCGATGAGGTAAAATAAATAAAACTGGGTAAAGGGAAAAACACGCGAAAAAGGCTCAAATAGTGAGCCGTGCTGCTCTAGCAGGTAGCCACTCGCGTGGCGACGGAACCGGAAAAACAAATGTGGTCCCATCAAAATCTGATTGGATATTTAAAAATAAAAGCGTGAAAATTTGCTTATTTGTCTGTCGTCACCAATGATTAAAAAAATTAAAATCATTACAAAATCCTCAAGCTATCGTGATACCAGACGAGTTCTGCGGGACACCAGACCACCCCAGTTGTCCACAAAAAGTGGTCACTTCAAAATTTGATGTGGCATTTCAAAATAAAAAAATCACCTGAAATATGCACTGTGATCAACACTGATTTAAAAGAAAAATCTTTAAAAAATATCCTCTAACTATCGTGATACCAAACCAGGACTGGGGATACTAGACCACACCGGCTGTCCACCAAAAGTGGTCACATCAAAATGTGATGTGGCACTTCAAAATAAAAGTAGCCTGAAATTCGCTTATTTCACGGTCATCACCACTGAGTTAAAAAAAAACATAGCTCGAGCTTTCGTGATACCAGACCAGTTTTGTGGGACACGAGACTACCCCAGCTGTCCATAAAAAGTGGTCCCATTGAAATCTAATTTGTAATTTCAAACTAAAAGTTGCCTGAAATCTGCACATTTCACTGTCATCATGCCTGACTTTAAAATTTCATTAAAAAATATCCTCTAGCTATGGTAATACCAAACCAGGTTTGGAGGACACTAGACAACACAGCTTTCCACCAAAAGTAGTCCCATCAAAATGTAAGGAGGCATTTTAAAATAAAAGAGCTGGAGCTGTCGTAATACCAGACTAGTTTTGTTGGACACTCGACGACCCCAGCTGTTCATCAAAAGTGGTCCCATCAAAATCTGGTGTAATTTCACAATAAAAAAAAAAACACCTGAAATATGCACATTTCATTGTCATCAACACTGATTTTAAAATAATCATTTCAAAATACCCTCGAGCTATCGTGATATCAGACCCATTTTGGGGGACACTATGCTGATGATACGCAATTATACATGCCGTTGGATATAACGAATCCGTGTGATTGCTATAAATTAGAGGCATGCCTTGCCGAAATTAAACTATGAATGTCTTTCAATTTTTTGCGTCTTAACTCAGATAAAACCGAGATGCTGATCATTGGACCAGCGCGTCATCGGTACCTTTTTCAAAGACACCACTATGAGTATCGATAAATTGCCCAAAAGGATTCAACAAGATCAATGTCTAAAGTCATTTTTGGCCAATTTTCAATCAGATTCGTTAAAAGGGCACCGTGCAGTACGTCAAAATGTAAAAAATTATAATTTTTGTCACCACTGGGTGGTGCAAGGTGGTCGCTGCTCAGGCCCTAATAATAATAATAATAATAATAATAATAAAAGTAATAATATTTTCTACAAAAACAATAGGGACCTCGCAGCCGTCGCAGCTCGGGCCCTAATAACAATTTCTACAAAAACAATAGGGACCTCGCCGCGGTCGCTGCTCGGGCCCCAATAATAATTTCTACACAAAGTCCATTGTGGTGACCCGCCCCCTTTTAAGTAAATTCAAAATGGCCGACTTCCTGTAAAACCTAGCTCATTGCTCCAAGAGACTATTTTGTAGGTCTTGGTCTTATACATACAGTGAACCCTCGCTACTTCGCGGTTCACCTTTCGCGGGTTCAGTGCTTCGCGGGTCTAAAAAATATTCGGGGGCATTGTAGTTTCGCCGAGCGACACAACGGGGCGCTGGAGCGGTTAGACGGCCGGCGTGCGCCGAAGAAGAGCGTGGGCGAAGAGGAGAGTGGACGAAGAAGAGCACGTTCCCCCGGACACGATCGGTGGCGACGTTTCGCGCGGTTCGGACCGTACCAGAGCTCCGGCCAGCGTGCGTGGCAGTTAAGCCGTAGAGGAGCACCTTCCCCGGGCACGGGCGGTTCCAAGCGGCCCCTAAGTTTAACCGAATGGAAGCTCCGGAGGAGGAGGGCATGCTCGCGTCACAGTAAGCCGAAGAGGAGCACCTTCCCCGGGCACGGGCGGTGCCAAGCGGCCCCTAAGTTTAACCGAATGGAAGCTCCGGGGGAGGAGGGCGGGCGTGTGTCACAGTTAAGCCAAATTGGAGCACCTCTTCTGCCCGGGCACGAGCGGAGCGCGAGGCTGTCAGTTATGAATGAATAAATGAATAAATAAATAAAGAATGCCACCTTTCATTTCACAGGGCACACCGGACGGCGTACCAGCAGGTAAAAGTCGGAGTAATTAAATAAATACAAAAAGAATGGCTGGGGAATAAAAAAATAATACGTTTTAATAATAATTTGGTTTTTTTGTTATAACATGAATTTCACTCTCTCTCTCCCCGTATATATATATATATATATATATATATATATATATATATATATATATATATATATATATATATATATATTTATTATATATATTGTATATTTTTTTTAAGCATTTTTGAAGGTGCGCCGCTACTTCGCGGATTTTCAGTTTTCGCGGGTGGTCTCGGTCCCCATTAACCGCGATAACCGAGGGTTCACTGTACTCCATAAAATTTACAAAAAGCGAGGTGAAACACTCAACCAGAGCTGCTTTTTTTAACATTTCTCGAGGGCCATGGCGAGCCATTTCAAAAAAGCTGCACAACTAACGTATAAAATATTGATAAATTTGCTCGGCCTGATGTGTGTGTAAAGTTTTACGAGTTGTCGTTCATATTTAGAACCTCATAATCAGCTTTGTTTTATTGCCGAACAGTGCAATGCCACTCCCACAACTTTTCACGAAAAAGGACGAATTTCGTATTGTGACATCCTCATGGCCGAAACAGTCATCCGAGCATATATGAGGGCGACCTTGTTGAGTTGCACGGAGAAAAACATCCAAGAAAATAACTTGTATTAGCTTTTACCAGTTGGTGGCGCTACTACTACGATGTAAAATAAGTTGGTAGATGTCTTCAGGGCTGAAGTATCCTCAAATGTGTACAACTTCGAGAAGATAGGATCATCTGAGTCATGTTGCCGGAGCTTTTGTTGCCACAGAGTACAATCGGACTTTTCAGCACCTTAATAGCCACGCCTTTTGCCAAAACGTCACAAAATTCGGCAGAGAGTAAGATCATTGTCTTGAGTCTTTTCTGACTAATTTTCAGTCGGATTCGTCAAAAGGGCACCGTGCAGTACGTGAAAATTAAAATAAAAACAAATTTTTGATTCCACTTGGCGGCACTGTGTGTATAACAAAATAATAACATTACGATGTCTTCAGGTCGGGACGTTTTATTTACAGGTGAAGGTTTGGATTTTTAGGAGCATGTGCAGGGGAGTTATTAAGCATTCATTTATTTGTATTAGGTTCATTTTGTCTTCTTATTATTGATATTTGACTGATTCATTAAAAGCAGACAATTATGTTTTAGGTAAATTTTTTACCTGACATCTTTCGGCGAGTCTTTCGCCTTCTTCAGAGTGTCGCATGATGGTGTCTTGAGCTGATGTTCCATGAGGGTGTGACTTACCTGTCAAAAAAATGAAAAAAATCAGAGCAGTAAAAGAACAAGCACAACATGAACATTACAAATCAGCAATCACTGACCACTGCAAAAGGGAAAACTACATCATGGACCGGGAGAAGGGCAGGGTCATCCGCACAGAAGAGAACAAACAACAGCGCTGGATCAGAGAGGCCATTGAGATCTGCAAGCGAGGCATAAAAACCATGAACAGAGACAAGGGAGCCTTCATCCTCTCTACCACCTGGACCAGCATCTTGGCGGAGTGAAAGGACAGCGGGGGCGTGACTTGCCTTCATTCTTGTGACAGGTAAGTCACGCCCTCATGGAACATCAGCTGATAAAGACGGGTCACAAGACAGCATCATGTGACACTCTGAAGAAGGCGAAAGACTTTCGTATTGTGACATGCTCAAGGCCTAAACACTCATCCGAGCAAATATAAGGTAGATTTTGTTCACCTGCCCGGAGAAAAACATCAACGAAAATAATTTGTATTTGTTTTAACCAGTTGGTGGCGCTACCACTGCGATCAAAAATAAGTTGGCAGCCGTCTTCAGGGCCTGAATATCCTCAAATGTGAAAAATTTCGAGAAGATGGATCATCTGAATCATTTTGCAGGAACTTTTGTTGCCACGGAGAATAATCAGACTCTGCGGCACCGTAATAGCCACGCCCTTCGAAGGAAAGTCACAAAAATAGGGATAGAGTAAGATCAATGTCTTGAGTCTTTTCTAGCCAATTTTCAATCAGATTCGTTAAAAGGGCACCGTGCAGTAAGTCAAAATGTAAAAAATGATATTGATTGGCGCAAGGTGTATAACTGAATATAAACATATAGATGTCTTCAGGTACAGACTTTTTATGTACATGTGAAGTTTTGGATTTTTAGCAGCATGTGCAGGAGAGTTATTAAGCATTTTGTCCATTGCGGCGAAGGAAATCTTAAGTGAAAACTTTGAAGCCCCGCCCCCATCATATAGTATTTCGGAAACAAAAAATTTTAGCCCCAGTGTTTGTCCCAGGTCTTCAGATGCTACAGACAGAATTTTAAGGCAATCAGATGAAGCCTTTAGGATCAGGGTGCAAAAGAATGACCCCTGTAAACATGCAAAAAAGGGCAAAAGTCGGACTTTCAAAAATTCATAACTCACTTCCTGTTCATATTAGACGTTAAAATAACAAATTTTTCGCCATGCCCGATGAGACTGCCAAGTTTGGTGAGTTTTTGTGCATGTTTCGGGGGTCAAAAATGCGATCGAACAATCGGAAAAATAATACTAATAATAATTTCTACAAAAACAATAGGGACTTCGCAGCGGTCGCTGCTCAGGCCCTAATAATAATAATAATAAAAGTAATAATATTTTCTACAAAAACAATAGGGACCTCGCCGCGGTCGCTGCTCGGGCCCCAATAATAATTTCTACACAAAGTCCATTGTGGTGACCCGCCCCCTTTTAAGTAAATTCAAAATGGCCGACTTCCTGTAAAACCTAGCTCATTGCTCCAAGAGACTTTTTTGTAGGTCTTGGTCTTATACATACAGTGAACCCTCGCTACTTCGCGGTTCACCTTTCGCGGGTTCAGTGCTTCGCGGGTCTAAAAAATATTCGGGGGCATTGTAGTTTCGCCGAGCGGCACGACGGGGCGCTGGAGCGGTTAGACGGCCGGCGTGCGCCGAAGAAGAGCGTGGGCGAAGAGGAGAGTGGACGAAGAAGAGCACGTTCCCCCGGACACGATCGGTGGCGACGTTTCGCGCGGTTCGGACCGTACCAGAGCTCCGGCCGGCGTGCGTGGCAGTTAAGCCGTAGAGGAGCACCTTCCCCGGGCACGGGCGGTGCCAAGCGGCCCCTAAGTTTAACCGAATGGAAGCTCCGGAGGAGGAGGGCATGCTCGCGTCACAGTAAGCCGAAGAGGAGCACCTTCCCCGGGCACGGGCGGTTCCAAGCGGCCCCTAAGTTTAACCGAATGGAAGCTCCGCAGGAGGAGGGCATGCTCGCGTCACAGTAAGCCGAAGAGGAGCACCTTCCCCGGGCACGGGCGGTGCCAAGCGGCCCCTAAGTTTAACCGAATGGAAGCTCCGGGGGAGGAGGGCGGGCGTGTGTCACAGTTAAGCCAAATTGGAGCACCTCTTCTGCCCGGGCACGAGCGGAGCGCGAGGCTGTCAGTTATGAATGAATAAATGAATAAATAAATAAAGAATGCCACCTTTCATTTCACAGGGCACACCGGACGGCGTACCAGCAGGTAAAAGTCGGAGTAATTAAATAAATACAAAAAGAATGGCTGGGGAATAAAAAAATAATACGTTTTAATAATAATTTGGTTTTTTTGTTATAACATGAATTTCACTCTCTCTCTCCCCGTATATATATATATATATATATATATATTTATTATATATATTGTATATTTTTTTAAGCATTTTTGAAGGTGCGCCGCTACTTCGCGGATTTTCAGTTTTCGCGGGTGGTCTCGGTCCCCGTTAACCGCGATAACCGAGGGTTCACTGTACTCCATAAAATTTACAAAAAGCGAGGTGAAACACTCAACCAGAGCTGCTTTTTTTAACATTTCTCGAGGGCCATGGCGAGCCATTTCAAAAAAGCTGCACAACTAACGTATAAAATATTGATAAATTTGCTCGGCCTGATGTGTGTGTAAAGTTTTACGAGTTGTCGTTCATATTTAGAACCTCATAATCAGCTTTGTTTTATTGCCGAACAGTGCAATGCCACTCCCACAACTTTTCATGAAAAAGGACGAATTTCGTATTGTGACATCCTCATGGCCGAAACAGTCATCCGAGCATATATGAGGGCGACCTTGTTGAGTTGCACGGAGAAAAACATCCAAGAAAATAACTTGTATTAGCTTTTACCAGTTGGTGGCGCTACTACTACGATGTAAAATAAGTTGGTAGATGTCTTCAGGGCAGAAGTATCCTCAAATGTGTACAACTTCGAGAAGATAGGATCATCTGAGTCATGTTGCCGGAGCTTTTGTTGCCACAGAGTACAATCGGACTTTTCAGCACCTTAATAGCCACGCCTTTTGCCAAAACGTCACAAAATTCGGCAGAGAGTAAGATCATTGTCTTGAATCTTTTCTGACTCATTTTCAGTCGGATTCGTCAAAAGGGCACCGTGCAGTACGTGAAAATTAAAATAAAAACAAATTTTTGATTCCACTTGGCGGCACTGTGTGTATAACAAAATAATAACATTAAGATGTCTTCAGGTCGGGACGTTTTATTTACAGGTGAAGGTTTGGATTTTTAGGAGCATGTGCAGGGGAGTTATTAAGCATTCATTTATTTGTATTAGGTTCATTTTGTCTTCTTATTATTGATATTTGACTGATTCATTAAAAGCAGACAATTATGTTTTAGGTTAATTTTTTACCTGACATGTTTCGGCGAGTCTTTCGCCTTCTTCAGAGTGTCGCATGATGGTGTCTTGAGCTGATGTTCCATGAGGGTGTGACTTACCTGTCAAAAAAATGAAAAAATCAGAGCAGTAAAAGAACAAGCACAACATGAACATTACAAATCAGCAATCACTGACCACTGCAAAAGGGAAAACCACATCATGGACCGGGAGAAGGGCAGGGTCATCCGCACAGAAGAGAACAAACAACAGCGCTGGATCAGAGAGGCCATTGAGATCTGCAAGCGAGGCATAAAAACCATGAACAGAGACAAGGGAGCCTTCATCCTCTCTACCACCTGGACCAGCATCTTGGCGGAGTGAACGGACAGCGGGGGGCGTGACTTGCCTTCATTCTTGTGACAGGTAAGTCACGCCCTCATGGAACATCAGCTGATAAAGACGGGTCACAAGACAGCATCATGTGACACTCTGAAGAAGGCGAAAGACTTTCGTATTGTGACATGCTCAAGGCCTAAACACTCATCCGAGCAAATATAAGGTAGATTTTGTTCACCTGCCCGGAGAAAAACATCAACGAAAATAATTTGTATTTGTTTTAACCAGTTGGTGGCACTACCACTGCGATCAAAAATAAGTTGGCAGCCGTCTTCAGGGCCTGAATATCCTCAAATGTGAAAGATTTCCAGAAGATGGATCATCTGAATCATTTTGCAGGAACTTTTGTTGCCACGGAGAATGATCAGACTCTGCGGCACCGTAATAGCCACGCCCTTTGAAGGAAAGTCGTAAAAATAGGGATAGAGTAAGATCAATGTCTTGAGTCTTTTCTAGCCAATTTTCAATCGGATTCGTTAAAAGGGCACCGTGCAGTACGTCAAAATGTAAAAATTGATATTGATTGGCGCAAGGTGTATAACTGAATATAAACATATAGATGTCTTCAGATACCGACTCTTTATGTACATGTGAAGTTTTGGATTTTTAGCAGCATGTGCAGGAGAGTTATTAAGCATTTTGTCCATTGCGGCGAAGGAAATCTTAAGTGAAAACTTTGAAGCCCCGCCCCCGTCATATAGTATTTCGGAAACAAAAAATTTTAGCCCCAGTGTTTGTCCCAGGTCTTAAGATGCTCCAGACAGAACTTTAAGGCAATCAGATGAAGCCTTTAGGATCAGGGTGCAAAAGAATGACCCCTGTAAAAATGCAAAAAAGGGCAAAAGTCGGACTTTCAAAAATTCATAACTCACTTCCTGTTCATATTAGACGTTACAAAATATAAAATTTTTCGCCATGCCCGATGAGACTGCCAAGTTTGGTGAGTTTTTGTGCATGTTTCGGGGGTCAAAAATGCGATCGAACAATCGGAAAAATAATAATAATACTAATTTCTACAAAAACAATAGGGACTTCGCAGCGGTCGCTGCTCAGGCCCTAATAATAATAATAATAATAATAATAATAAAAGTAATAATATTTTCGACAAAAACAATAGGGACCTCGCCGCGGTCGCTGCTCGGGCCCCAATAATAATTTCTACACAAAGTCCATTGTGGTGACCCGCCCCCTTTTAAGTAAATTCAAAATGGCCGACTTCCTGTAAAACCTAGCTCATTGCTCCAAGAGACTTTTTTGTAGGTCTTGGTCTTATACATACAGTGAACCCTCGCTACTTCGCGGTTCACCTTTCGCGGGTTCAGTGCTTCGCGGGTCTAAAAAATATTCGGGGGCATTGTAGTTTCGCCAAGCGGCACGACGGGGCGCTGGAGCGGTTAGACGGCCGGCGTGCGCCGAAGAAGAGCGTGGGCGAAGAGGAGAGTGGACGAAGAAGAGCACGTTCCCCCGGACACGATCGGTGGCGACGTTTCGCGCGGTTCGGACCGTACCAGAGCTCCGGCCGGCGTGCGTGGCAGTTAAGCCGTAGAGGAGCACCTTCCCCGGGCACGGGCGGTGCCAAGCGGCCCCTAAGTTTAACCGAATGGAAGCTCCGGAGGAGGAGGGCATGTTCGCGTCACAGTAAGCCGAAGAGGAGCACCTTCCCCGGGCACGGGCGGTTCCAAGCGGCCCCTAAGTTTAACCGAATGGAAGCTCCGGAGGAGGAGGGCATGCTCGCGTCACAGTAAGCCGAAGAGAAGCACCTTCCCCGGGCACGGGCGGTTCCAAGCGGCCCCTAAGTTTAACCGAATGGAAGCTCCGGAGGAGGAGGGCATGCTCGCGTCACAGTAAGCCGAAGAGGAGCACCTTCCCCGGGCACGGCGGTGCCAAGCGGCCCCTAAGTTTAACCGAATGGAAGCTCCGGGGGAGGAGGGCGGGCGTGTGTCACAGTTAAGCCGAATTGGAGCACCTCTTCTGCCCGGGCACGAGCGGAGCGCGAGGCTGTCAGTTATGAATGAATAAATGAATAAATAAATAAAGAATGCCACCTTTCATTTCACAGGGCACACCGGACGGCGTACCAGCAGGTAAAAGTCGGAGTAATTAAATAAATACAAAAAGAATGGCTGGGGAATAAAAAAATAATACGTTTTAATAATAATTTGGTTTTTTTGTTATAACATGAATTTCACTCTCTCTCTCCCCGTATATATATATATATATATCTATATATATATATATATATATATATATATATATATATATTTATATATTTATTATATATATTGTATATTTTTTTTAAGCATTTTTGAAGGTGCGCCGCTACTTCGCGGATTTTCAGTTTTCGCGGGTGGTCTCGGTCCCCATTAACCGCGATAACCGAGGGTTCACTGTACTCCATAAAATTTACAAAAAGCGAGGTGAAACACTCAACCAGAGCTGCTTTTTTTTAACATTTCTCGAGGGCCATGGCGAGCCATTTCAAAAAAGCTGCACAACTAACGTATAAAATATTGATAAATTTGCTCGGCCTGATGTGTGTGTAAAGTTTTACGAGTTGTCGTTCATATTTAGAACCTCATAATCAGCTTTGTTTTATTGCCGAACAGTGCAATGCCACTCCCACAACTTTTCACGAAAAATCACGAATTTCGTATTGTGACATCCTCATGGCCGAAACAGTCATCCGAGCATATATGAGGGCGACCTTGTTGAGTTGCACGGAGAAAAACATCCAAGAAAATAACTTGTATTAGCTTTTACCAGTTGGTGGCGCTACTACTACGATGAAAAATAAGTTGGTAGATGTCTTCAGGGCTTAAGTATCCTCAAATGTGTGCAACTTCGAGAAGATAGGATCACCTGAGTCATGTTGCTGGAGCTTTTGTTGCCACAGAGTACAATCGGACTTTTCAGCACCGTAATAGCCACGCCTTTTGCCAAAACGTCACAAAATTCGGCAGAGAGTAAGATCATTGTCTTGAGTCTTTTCTGACTAATTTTCAGTCGGATTCGTCGAAAGGGCACCGTGCAGTACGTGAAAATTAAAATAAAAACAAATTTTTGATTCCACTTGGCGGCACTGTGTGTATAACAAAATAATAACATTAAGATGTCTTCAGGTCGGGACGTTTTATTTAAAGGTGAAGGTTTGGATTTTTAGGAGCATGTGCAGGGGAGTTATTAAGCATTCATTTATTTGTATTAGGTTCATTTTGTCTTCTTATTATTGATATTTGACTGATTCATTAAAAGCAGACAATTATGTTTTAGGTTAATTTTTTACCTGACATGTTTCGGCGAGTCTTTCGCCTTCTTCAGAGTGTCGCATGATGGTGTCTTGAGACCCGTCTTTATCAGCTGATGTTCCATGAGGGTGTGACTTACCTGTCAAAAAAATGAAAAATCAGAGCAGTAAAAGAACAAGCACAACATGAACATTACAAATCAGCAATCACTGACCACTGCAAAAGGGAAAACCACATCATGGACCGGGAGAAGGGCAGGGTCATCCGCACCGAAGAGAACAAACAACAGCGCTGGATCAGAGAGGCCATTGAGATCTGCAAGCGAGGCATAAAAACCATGAACAGAGACAAGGGAGCCTTCATCCTCTCTACCACCTGGAGCAGCATTTTGGCGGAGTGAACGGACAGCGGGGGGCGTGACTTGCCTTCATTCTTGTGACAGGCAAGTCACGCCCTCATGGAACATCAGCTGATAAAGACGGGCCACAAGACACCATCATGTGACACTCTGAAGAAGGCGAAAGACTTTCGTATTGTGACATCCTCAAGGCCTAAACACTCATCCGAGCAAATGTAAGGTAGATTTTGTTAACCTGCCCGGAGAAAAAAATCAATGAAAATGATTTGTATTTGTTTTAACCAGTTGGTGGCGCTACCACTGCGATCAAAAATAAGTTGGCAGCCGTCTTCAGGGCCTGAATATCCTCAAATGTGAAAAATTTCGAGAAGATGGATCATCTGAATCATTTTGCAGGAACTTTTGTTGCCACGGAGAATAATCAGACTCTGCGGCACCGTAATAGCCACGCCCTTCGAAGGAAAGTCACAAAAATAGGGATAGAGTAAGATCAATGTCTTGAGTCTTTTCTAGCCAATTTTCAATCAGATTCGTTAAAAGGGCACCGTGCAGTACGTCAAAATGTAAAAAATGATATTGATTGGCGCAAGGTGTATAACTGAATATAAACATATAGATGTCTTCAGGTACAGACTCTTTATGTACATGTGAAGTTTTGGATTTTTAGCAGCATGTGCAGGAGAGTTATTAAGCATTTTGTCCATTGCGGCGAAGGAAATCTTAAGTGAAAACTTTGATGCCCCGCCCCCGTCATATAGTATTTCGGAAACAAAAAATTTTAGCCCCAGTGTTTGTGCCAGGTCTTCAGATGCTACAGACAGAATTTTAAGGCAATCAGATGAAGCCTTTAGGATCAGGGTGCAAAAGAATGACCCCTGTAAACATGCAAAAAAGGGCAAAAGTCGGACTTTCAAAAATTCATAACTCACTTCCTGTTCATATTAGACGTTAAAATATCAAATTTTTCGCCATGCCCGATGAGACTGCCAAGTTTGGTGAGTTTTTGTGCATGTTTCAGGGGTCAAAAATGCGATCGAACAATCGGAAAAATAATAATAATAATAATTTCGACAAAAACAATAGGGACTTCACAGCGGTCGCTGCTCAGGCCCTAATAATAATAATAATAATAATAATAAAAGTAATAATATTTTCTACAAAAACAATAGGGACCTCGCCGCGGTCGCTGCTCGGGCCCCAATAATAATTTCTACACAAAGTCCATTGTGGTGACCCGCCCCCTTTTAAGTAAATTCAAAATGGCCGACTTCCTGTAAAACCTAGCTCATTGCTCCAAGAGACTTTTTTGTAGGTCTTGGTCTTATACATACAGTGAACCCTCGCTACTTCGCGGTTCACCTTTCGCGGGTTCAGTGCTTCGCGGGTCTAAAAAATATTCGGGGGCATTGTAGTTTCGCCGAGCGGCACGACGGGGCGCTGGAGCGGTTAGACGGCCGGCGTGCGCCGAAGAAGAGCGTGGGCGAAGAGGAGAGTGGACGAAGAAGAGCACATTCCCCCGGACACGATCGGTGGCGACGTTTCGCGCGGTTCGGACCGTACCAGAGCTCCGGCCAGCGTGCGTGGCAGTTAAGCCGTAGAGGAGCACCTTCCCCGGGCACGGGCGGTGCCAAGCGGCCCCTAAGTTTAACCGAATGGAAGCTCCGGAGGAGGAGGGCATGCTCGCGTCACAGTAAGCCGAAGAGGAGCACCTTCCCCGGGCACGGGCGGTTCCAAGCGGCCCCTAAGTTTAACCGAATGGAAGCTCCGGAGGAGGAGGGCATGCTCGCGTCACAGTAAGCCGAAGAGGAGCACCTTCCCCGGGCACGGGCGGTGCCAAGCGGCCCCTAAGTTTAACCGAATGGAAGCTCCGGGGGAGGAGGACGGGCGTGTGTCACAGTTAAGCCAAATTGGAGCACCTCTTCTGCCCGGGCACGAGCGGAGCGCGAGGCTGTCAGTTATGAATGAATAAATGAATAAATAAATAAAGAATGCCACCTTTCATTTCACAGGGCACACCGGACGGCGTACCAGCAGGTAAAAGTCTGAGTAATTAAATAAATACAAAAAGAATGGCTGGGGAATAAAAAAATAATACGTTTTAATAATAATTTGTTTTTTTTGTTATAACATGAATTTCACTCTCTCTCTCCCCGTATATATATATATATATATATATATATATATATATATATATATATATATATATATATATATATATATATATATATATATATATATATATATATATATATATATATATATATTTATTATATATATTGTATATTTTTTTTAAGCATTTTTGAAGGTGCGCCGCTACTTCGCGGATTTTCAGTTTTCGCGGATGGTCTCGGTCCCCATTAACCGCGATAACCGAGGGTTCACTGTACTCCATAAAATTTACAAAAAGCGAGGTGAAACACTCAACCAGAGCTGCTTTTTTTTAACATTTCTCGAGGGCCATGGCGAGCCATTTCAAAAAAGCTGCACAACTAACGTATAAAATATTGATAAATTTGCTCGGCCTGATGTGTGTGTAAAGTTTTACGAGTTGTCGTTCATATTTAGAACCTCATAATCAGCTTTGTTTTATTGCCGAACAGTGCAATGCCACTCCCACAACTTTTCACGAAAAATCACGAATTTCGTATTGTGACATCCTCATGGCCGAAACAGTCATCCGAGCATATATGAGGGCGACCTTGTTGAGTTGCACGGAGAAAAACATCCAAGAAAATAACTTGTATTAGCTTTTACCAGTTGGTGGCGCTACTACTACGATGTAAAATAAGTTGGTAGATGTCTTCAGGGCTGAAGTATCCTCAAATGTGTACAACTTCGAGAAGATAGGATCATCTGAGTCATGTTGCCGGAGCTTTTGTTGCCACAGAGTACAATCGGACTTTTCAGCACCTTAATAGCCACGCCTTTTGCCAAAACGTCACAAAATTCGGCAGAGAGTAAGATCATTGTCTTGAGTCTTTTCTGACTAATTTTCAGTCGGATTCGTCAAAAGGGCACCGTGCAGTACGTGAAAATTAAAATAAAAACAAATTTTTGATTCCACTTGGCGGCACTGTGTGTATAACAAAATAATAACATTACGATGTCTTCAGGTCGGGACGTTTTATTTACAGGTGAAGGTTTGGATTTTTAGGAGCATGTGCAGGGGAGTTATTAAGCATTCATTTATTTGTATTAGGTTCATTTTGTCTTCTTATTATTGATATTTGACTGATTCATTAAAAGCAGACAATTATGTTTTAGGTTAATTTTTTACCTGACATGTTTCGGCGAGTCTTTCGCCTTCTTCAGAGTGTCGCATGATGGTGTCTTGAGCTGATGTTCCATGAGGGTGTGACTTACCTGTCAAAAAAATGAAAAAAATCAGAGCAGTAAAAGAACAAGCACAACATGAACATTACAAATCAGCAATCACTGACCACTGCAAAAGGGAAAACCACATCATGGACCGGGAGAAGGGCAGGGTCATCCGCACAGAAGAGAACAAACAACAGCGCTGGATCAGAGAGGCCATTGAGATCTGCAAGCGAGGCATAAAAACCATGAACAGAGACAAGGGAGCCTTCATCCTCTCTACCACCTGGACCAGCATCTTGGCGGAGTGAACGGACAGCGGGGGGCGTGACTTGCCTTCATTCTTGTGACAGGTAAGTCACGCCCTCATGGAACATCAGCTGATAAAGACGGGACACAAGACAGCATCATGTGACACTCTGAAGAAGGCGAAAGACTTTCGTATTGTGACATGCTCAAGGCCTAAACACTCATCCGAGCAAATATAAGGTAGATTTTGTTCACCTGCCCGGAGAAAAACATCAACGAAAATAATTTGTATTTGTTTTAACCAGTTGGTGGCGCTACCACTGCGATCAAAAATAAGTTGGCAGCCGTCTTCAGGGCCTGAATATCCTCAAATGTGAAAAATTTCGAGAAGATGGATCATCTGAATCATTTTGCAGGAACTTTTGTTGCCACGGAGAATAATCAGACTCTGCGGCACCGTAATAGCCACGCCCTTCGAAGGAAAGTCACAAAAATAGGGATAGAGTAAGATCAATGTCTTGAGTCTTTTCTAGCCAATTTTCAATCAGATTCGTTAAAAGGGCACCGTGCAGTACGTCAAAATGTAAAAAATGATATTGATTAGCGCAAGGTGTATAACTGAATATAAACATATAGATGTCTTCAGGTACAGACTTTTTATGTACATGTGAAGTTTTGGATTTTTAGCAGCATGTGCAGGAGAGTTATTAAGCATTTTGTCCATTGCGGCGAAGGAAATCTTAAGTGAAAACTTTGAAGACCCGCCCCCGTCATATAGTATTTCGGAAACAAAAAATTTTAGCCCCAGTGTTTGTCCCAGGTCTTCAGATGCTACAGACAGAATTTTAAGGCAATCAGATGAAGCCTTTAGGATCAGGGTGCAAAAGAATGACCCCTGTAAACATGCAAAAAAGGGCAAAAGTCGGACTTTCAAAAATTCATAACTCACTTCCTGTTCATATTAGACGTTAAAATATCAAATTTTTCGCCATGCCCGATGAGACTGCCAAGTTTGGTGAGTTTTTGTGCATGTTTCGGGGGTCAAAAATGCGATCGAACAATCGGAAAAATAATAATAATAATAATTTCTACAAAAACAATAGGGACTTCGCAGCGGTCGCTGCTCAGGCCCTAATAATAATAATAATAATATTAATAATAATAAAAGTAATAATATTTTCTACAAAAACAATAGGGACCTCGCAGCCGTCGCAGCTCGGGCCCTAATAACAATTTCTAGAAAAACAATAGGGACCTCGCAGCGGTCACTGCTCGGGCCCTAATAATAATAATAATAAAAATAATAATAATTTCCACAAAAACAATGGGGACCTCGTAGCGGTCGCTGCTCAGGCCCTATTAATAATTTCTACAAAAACAATAGGGACCTCGCCGCCGTCGCTGCTCGGGCCCCAATAATAATTTCTACACAAAGTCCATTGTGGTGACCCGCCCCCTTTTAAGTAAATTCAAAATGGCCGACTTCCTGTAAAACCTAGCTCATTGCTCCAAGAGACTTTTTTGTAGGTCTTGGTCTTATACATACAGTGAACCCTCGCTACTTCGCGGTTCACCTTTCGCGGGTTCAGTGCTTCGCGGGTCTAAAAAATATTCGGGGGCATTGTAGTTTCGCCGAGCGGCACGACGGGGCGCTGGAGCGGTTAGACGGCCGGCGTGCGCCGAAGAAGAGCGTGGGCGAAGAGGAGAGTGGACGAAGAAGAGCACGTTCTCCCGGACACGATCGGTGGCGACGTTTCGCGCGGTTCGGACCGTACCAGAGCTCCGGCCGGCGTGCGTGGCAGTTAAGCCGTAGAGGAGCACCTTCCCCGGGCACGGGCGGTGCCAAGCGGCCCCTAAGTTTAACCGAATGGAAGCTCCGGAGGAGGAGGGCATGCTCGCGTCACAGTAAGCCGAAGAGGAGCACCTTCCCCGGGCACGGGCGGTTCCAAGCGGCCCCTAAGTTTAACCGAATGGAAGCTCCGGAGGAGGAGGGCATGCTCGCGTCACAGTAAGCCGAAGAGGAGCACCTTCCCCGGGCACGGGCGGTTCCAAGCGGCCCCTAAGTTTAACTGAATGGAAGCTCCGGAGGAGGAGGGCATGCTCGCGTCACAGTAAGCCGAAGAGGAGCACCTTCCCCGGGCACGGGCGGTGCCAAGCGGCCCCTAAGTTTAACAGAATGGAAGTTCCGGGGGAGGAGGGCGGGCGTGTGTCACAGTTAAGCCGAATTGGAGCACCTCTTCCGCCCGGGCACGAGCGGAGCGCGAGGCTGTCAGTTATGAATGAATAAATGAATAAATAAATAAAGAATGCCACCTTTCATTTCACAGGGCACACCGGACGGCGTACCAGCAGGTAAAAGTCGGAGTAATTAAATAAATACAAAAAGAATGGCTGGGGAATAAAAAAATAATACGTTTTAATAATAATTTGGTTTTTTTGTTATAAAATGAATTTCACTCTCTCTCTCCCCGTATATATATATATATATATATATATATATATATCTATATATATATATATTGTATATTTTTTTTAAGCATTTTTGAAGGTGCGCCGCTACTTCGCGGATTTTCAGTTTTCGCGGGTGGTCTCGGTCCCCATTAACCGCGATAACCGAGGGTTCACTGTACTCCATAAAATTTACAAAAAGCGAGGTGAAACACTCAATCAGGGCTGCTTTTTTGAACATTTCTCGAGGGCCATGGCGAGCCATTTCAAAAAAGCTGCACAACTAACGTATAAAATATTGATAAATTTGCTCGGCCTGATGTGTGTGTAAAGTTTCACGAGTTGTCGTTCATATTTAGAACCTCATAATCAGCGTTGTTTTATTGCCGAACAGTGCAATGCCACTCCCACAACTTTTCACGAAAAAGGACTAATTTCGTATTGTGACATCCTCATGGCCGAAACAGTCATCCGAGCATATATGAGGGCGACCTTGTTGAGTTGCACGGAGAAAAACATCCAAGAAAATAACTTGTATTAGCTTTTACCAGTTGGTGGCGCTACTACTACGATGTAAAATAAGTTGGTAGATGTCTTCTGGGCTGAAGTATCCTCAAATGTGTACAACTTCGAGAAGATAGGATCATCTGAGTCATGTTGCCGGAGCTTTTGTTGCCACAGAGTACAATCGGACTTTTCAGCACCGTAATAGCCACGCCTTTTGCCAAAACGTCACAAAATTCGGCAGAAAGTAAGATCATTGTCTTGAGTCTTTTCTGACTAATTTTCAGTCGGATTCGTCAAAAGGGCACCGTGCAGTACGTGAAAATTAAAATAAAAACAAATTTTTGATTCCACTTGGCGGCGCTGTGTGTATAACAAAATAATAACATTAAGATGTCTTCAGGTCGGGACGTTTTATTTACAGGTGAAGGTTTGGATTTTTAGGAGCATGTGCAGGGGAGTTATTAAGCATTCATTTATTTGTATTAGGTTCATTTTGTCTTCTTATTATTGATATTTGACTGATTCATTAAAAGCAGACAATTATGTTTTAGGTTAATTTTTTACCTGACATGTTTCGGCGAGTCTTTTGCCTTCTTCAGAGTGTCGCATGATGGTGTCTTGAGACCCGTCTTTATCAGCTGATGTTCCATGAGGGTGTGACTTACCTGTCAAAAAAATGAAAAAATCAGAGCAGTAAAAGAACAAGCACAACATGAACATTACAAATCAGCAATCACTGACCACTGCAAAAGGGAAAACCACATCATGGACCGGGAGAAGGGCAGGGTCATCCGCACCGAAGAGAACAAACAACAGCGCTGGATCAGAGAGGCCATTGAGATCTGCAAGCGAGGCATAAAAACCATGAACAGAGACAAGGGAGCCTTCATCCTCTCTACCACCTGGAGCAGCATTTTGGCGGAGTGAACGGACAGCGGGGGGCGTGACTTGCCTTCATTCTTGTGACAGGTAAGTCACGCCCTCATGGAACATCAGCTGATAAAGACGGGTCACAAGACAGCATCATGTGACACTCTGAAGAAGGCTAAAGACTTTCGTATTGTGACATGCTCAAGGCCTAAACACTCATCCGAGCAAATATAAGGTAGATTTTGTTCACCTGCCCGGAGAAAAACATCAACGAAAATAATTTGTATTTGTTTTAACCAGTTGGTGGCGCTACCACTGCGATCAAAAATAAGTTGGCAGCCGTCTTCAGGGCCTGAATATCCTCAAATGTGAAAAATTTCGAGAAGATGGATCATCTGAATCATTTTGCAGGAACTTTTGTTGCCACTGAGAATAATCAGACTCTGCGGCACCGTAATAGCCACGCCCTTCGAAGGAAAGTCACAAAAATAGGGATAGAGTAAGATCAATGTCTTGAGTCTTTTCTAGCCAATTTTCAATCAGATTCGTTAAAAGGGCACCGTGCAGTACGTCAAAATGTAAAAAATGATATTGATTGGCGCAAGGTGTATAACTGAATATAAACATATAGATGTCTTCAGGTACAGACTTTTTATGTACATGTGAAGTTTTGGATTTTTAGCAGCATGTGCAGGAGAGTTATTAAGCATTTTGTCCATTGCGGCGAAGGAAATCTTAAGTGAAAACTTTGAAGACCCGCCCCCGTCATATAGTATTTCGGAAACAAAAAATTTTAGCCCCAGTGTTTGTCCCAGGTCTTCAGATGCTACAGACAGAATTTTAAGGCAATCAGATGAAGCCTTTAGGATCAGGGTGCAAAAGAATGACCCCTGTAAACATGCAAAAAAGGGCAAAAGTCGGACTTTCAAAAATTCATAACTCACTTCCTGTTCATATTAGACGTTAAAATATCAAATTTTTCGCCATGCCCGATGAGACTGCCAAGTTTGGTGAGTTTTTGTGCATGTTTCGGGGGTCAAAAATGCGATCGAACAATCGGAAAAATAATAATAATAATAATTTCTACAAAAACAATAGGGACTTCGCAGCGGTCGCTGCTCAGGCCCTAATAATAATAATAATAATATTAATAATAATAAAAGTAATAATATTTTCTACAAAAACAATAGGGACCTCGCAGCCGTCGCAGCTCGGGCCCTAATAACAATTTCTAGAAAAACAATAGGGACCTCGCAGCGGTCACTGCTCGGGCCCTAATAATAATAATAATAAAAATAATAATAATTTCCACAAAAACAATGGGGACCTCGTAGCGGTCGCTGCTCAGGCCCTAATAATAATTTCTACAAAAACAATAGGGACCTCGCCGCCGTCGCTGCTCGGGCCCCAATAATAATTTCTACACAAAGTCCATTGTGGTGACCCGCCCCCTTTTAAGTAAATTCAAAATGGCCGACTTCCTGTAAAACCTAGCTCATTGCTCCAAGAGACTTTTTTGTAGGTCTTGGTCTTATACATACAGTGAACCCTCGCTACTTCGCGGTTCACCTTTCGCGGGTTCAGTGCTTCGCGGGTCTAAAAAATATTCGGGGGCATTGTAGTTTCGCCGAGCGAAAATAATTTGTATTTGTTTTAACCAGTTGGTGGCGCTACCACTGCGATCAAAAATAAGTTGGCAGCCGTCTTCAGGGCCTGAATATCCTCAAATGGGGCGCTGGAGCGGTTAGACGGCCGGCGTGCGCCGAAGAAGAGCGTGGGCGAAGAGGAGAGTGGACGAAGAAGAGCACGTTCTCCCGGACACGATTGGTGGCGACGTTTCGCGCGGTTCGGACCGTACCAGAGCTCCGGCCGGCGTGCGTGGCAGTTAAGCCGTAGAGGAGCACCTTCCCCGGGCACGGGCGGTGCCAAGCGGCCCCTAAGTTTAACCGAATGGAAGCTCCGGAGGAGGAGGGCATGCTCGCGTCACAGTAAGCCGAAGAGGAGCACCTTCCCCGGGCACGGGCGGTTCCAAGCGGCCCCTAAGTTTAACCGAATGGAAGCTCCGGAGGAGGAGGGCATGCTCGCGTCACAGTAAGCCGAAGAGGAGCACCTTCCCCGGGCACGGGCGGTTCCAAGCGGCCCCTAAGTTTAACTGAATGGAAGCTCCGGAGGAGGAGGGCATGCTCGCGTCACAGTAAGCCGAAGAGGAGCACCTTCCCCGGGCACGGGCGGTGCCAAGCGGCCCCTAAGTTTAACAGAATGGAAGTTCCGGGGGAGGAGGGCGGGCGTGTGTCACAGTTAAGCCGAATTGGAGCACCTCTTCCGCCCGGGCACGAGCGGAGCGCGAGGCTGTCAGTTATGAATGAATAAATGAATAAATAAATAAAGAATGCCACCTTTCATTTCACAGGGCACACCGGACGGCGTACCAGCAGGTAAAAGTCGGAGTAATTAAATAAATACAAAAAGAATGGCTGGGGAATAAAAAAATAATACGTTTTAATAATAATTTGGTTTTTTTGTTATAAAATGAATTTCACTCTCTCTCTCCCCGTATATATATATATATATATATATATATATATATATATATATCTATATATATATATATTGTATATTTTTTTAAGCATTTTTGAAGGTGCGCCGCTACTTCGCGGATTTTCAGTTTTCGCGGGTGGTCTCGGTCCCCATTAACCGCGATAACCGAGGGTTCACTGTACTCCATAAAATTTACAAAAAGCGAGGTGAAACACTCAATCAGGGCTGCTTTTTTGAACATTTCTCGAGGGCCATGGCGAGCCATTTCAAAAAAGCTGCACAACTAACGTATAAAATATTGATAAATTTGCTCGGCCTGATGTGTCTGTAAAGTTTCACGAGTTGTCGTTCATATTTAGAACCTCATAATCAGCGTTGTTTTATTGCCGAACAGTGCAATGCCACTCCCACAACTTTTCACGAAAAAGGACTAATTTCGTATTGTGACATCCTCATGGCCGAAACAGTCATCCGAGCATATATGAGGGCGACCTTGTTGAGTTGCACGGAGAAAAACATCCAAGAAAATAACTTGTATTAGCTTTTACCAGTTGGTGGCGCTACTACTACGATGTAAAATAAGTTGGTAGATGTCTTCTGGGCTGAAGTATCCTCAAATGTGTACAACTTCGAGAAGATAGGATCATCTGAGTCATGTTGCCGGAGCTTTTGTTGCCACAGAGTACAATCGGACTTTTCAGCACCGTAATAGCCACGCCTTTTGCCAAAACGTCACAAAATTCGGCAGAGAGTAAGATCATTGTCTTGAGTCTTTTCTGACTAATTTTCAGTCGGATTCGTCAAAAGGGCACCGTGCAGTACGTGAAAATTAAAATAAAAACAAATTTTTGATTCCACTTGGCGGCGCTGTGTGTATAACAAAATAATAACATTAAGATGTCTTCAGGTCGGGACGTTTTATTTACAGGTGAAGGTTTGGATTTTTAGGAGCATGTGCAGGGGAGTTATTAAGCATTCATTTATTTGTATTAGGTTCATTTTGTCTTCTTATTATTGATATTTGACTGATTCATTAAAAGCAGACAATTATGTTTTAGGTTAATTTTTTACCTGACATGTTTCGGCGAGTCTTTTGCCTTCTTCAGAGTGTCGCATGATGGTGTCTTGAGACCCGTCTTTATCAGCTGATGTTCCATGAGGGTGTGACTTACCTGTCAAAAAAATGAAAAAATCAGAGCAGTAAAAGAACAAGCACAACATGAACATTACAAATCAGCAATCACTGACCACTGCAAAAGGGAAAACCACATCATGGACCGGGAGAAGGGCAGGGTCATCCGCACCGAAGAGAACAAACAACAGCGCTGGATCAGAGAGGCCATTGAGATCTGCAAGCGAGGCATAAAAACCATGAACAGAGACAAGGGAGCCTTCATCCTCTCTACCACCTGGAGCAGCATTTTGGCGGAGTGAACGGACAGCGGGGGGCGTGACTTGCCTTCATTCTTGTGACAGGTAAGTCACGCCCTCATGGAACATCAGCTGATAAAGACGGGCCACAAGACACCATCATGTGACACTCTGAAGAAGGCGAAAGACTTTCGTATTGTGACATCCTCAAGGCCTAAACACTCATCCGAGCAAATGTAAGGTAGATTTTGTTAACCTGCCCGGAGAAAAAAATCAACGAAAATAATTTGTATTTGTTTTAACCAGTTGGTGGCGCTACCACTGCGATCAAAAATAAGTTGGCAGCCGTCTTCAGGGCCTGAATATCCTCAAATGTGAAAAATTTCGAGAAGATGGATCATCTGAATCATTTTGCAGGAACTTTTGTTGCCACGGAGAATAATCAGACTCTGCGGCACCGTAATAGCCACGCCCTTCGAAGGAAAGTCACAAAAATAGGGATAGAGTAAGATCAATGTCTTGAGTCTTTTCTAGCCAATTTTCAATCAGATTCGTTAAAAGGGCACCGTGCAGTACGTCAAAATGTAAAAATTGATATTGATTGGCGCAAGGTGTATAACTGAATATAAACATATAGATGTCTTCAGGTACAGACTCTTTATGTACATGTGAAGTTTTGGATTTTTAGCAGCATGTGCAGGAGAGTTATTAAGCATTTTGTCCATTGCGGCGAAGGAAATCTTAAGTGAAAACTTTGAAGCCCCGCCCCCGTCATATAGTATTTCGGAAACAAAAAATTTTAGCCCCAGTGTTTGTCCCAGGTCTTCAGATGCTACAGACAGAATTTTAAGGCAATCAGATGAAGCCTTTAGGATCAGGGTGCAAAAGAATGACCCCTGTAAACATGCAAAAAAGGGCAAAAGTCGGACTTTCAAAAATTCATAACTCACTTCCTGTTCATATTAGACGTTAAAATATCAAATTTTTCGCCATGCCCGATGAGACTGCCAAGTTTGGTGAGTTTTTGTGCATGTTTCGGGGGTCAAAAATGCGATCGAACAATCGGAAAAATAATAATAATAATAATTTCTACAAAAACAATAGGGACTTCGCAGCGGTCGCTGCTCAGGCCCTAATAATAATAATAATAATAATAATAAAAGTAATAATGTTTTCTACAAAAACAATAGGGACCTCGCCGCGGTCGCTGCTCGGGGCCCAATAATAATTTCTACACAAAGTCCATTGTGGTGACCCGCCCCCTTTTAAGTAAATTCAAAATGGCCGACTTCCTGTAAAACCTAGCTCATTGCTCCAAGAGACTTTTTTGTAGGTCTTGGTCTTATACATACAGTGAACCCTCGCTACTTCGCGGTTCACCTTTCGCGGGTTCAGTGCTTCGCGGGTCTAAAAAATATTCGGGGGCATTGTAGTTTCGCCGAGCGGCACGACGGGGCGCTGGAGCGGTTAGACGGCCGGCGTGCGCCGAAGAAGAGCGTGGGCGAAGAGGAGAGTGGACGAAGAAGAGCACGTTCCCCCGGACACGATCGGTGGCGACGTTTCGCGCGGTTCGGACCGTACCAGAGCTCCGGCCGGCGTGCGTGGCAGTTAAGCCGTAGAGGAGCACCTTCCCCGGGCACGGGCGGTTCCAAGCGGCCCCTAAGTTTAACCGAATGGAAGCTCCGGAGGAGGAGGGCATGCTCGCGTCACAGTAAGCCGAAGAGGAGCACCTTCCCCGGGCACGGGCGGTGCCAAGCGGCCCCTAAGTTTAACTGAATGGAAGCTCCGGAGGAGGAGGGCATGCTCGCGTCACAGTAAGCCGAAGAGGAGCACCTTCCCCGGGCACGGGCGGTGCCAAGCGGCCCCTAAGTTTAACAGAATGGAAGTTCCGGGGGAGGAGGGCGGGCGTGTGTCACAGTTAAGCCGAATTGGAGCACCTCTTCCGCCCGGGCACGAGCGGAGCGCGAGGCTGTCAGTTATGAATGAATAAATGAATAAATAAATAAAGAATGCCACCTTTCATTTCACAGGGCACACCGGACGGCGTACCAGCAGGTAAAAGTCGGAGTAATTAAATAAATACAAAAAGAATGGCTGGGGAATAAAAAAATAATACGTTTTAATAATAATTTGGTTTTTTTGTTATAAAATGAATTTCACTCTCTCTCTCCCCGTATATATATATATATATATATATATATATATATATCTATATATATATATATTGTATATTTTTTTAAGCATTTTTGAAGGTGCGCCGCTACTTCGCGGATTTTCAGTTTTCGCGGGTGGTCTCGGTCCCCATTAACCGCGATAACCGAGGGTTCACTGTACTCCATAAAATTTACAAAAAGCGAGGTGAAACACTCAATCAGGGCTGCTTTTTTGAACATTTCTCGAGGGCCATGGCGAGCCATTTCAAAAAAGCTGCACAACTAACGTATAAAATATTGATAAATTTGCTCGGCCTGATGTGTCTGTAAAGTTTCACGAGTTGTCGTTCATATTTAGAACCTCATAATCAGCGTTGTTTTATTGCCGAACAGTGCAATGCCACTCCCACAACTTTTCACGAAAAAGGACTAATTTCGTATTGTGACATCCTCATGGCCGAAACAGTCATCCGAGCATATATGAGGGCGACCTTGTTGAGTTGCACGGAGAAAAACATCCAAGAAAATAACTTGTATTAGCTTTTACCAGTTGGTGGCGCTACTACTACGATGTAAAATAAGTTGGTAGATGTCTTCTGGGCTGAAGTATCCTCAAATGTGTACAACTTCGAGAAGATAGGATCATCTGAGTCATGTTGCCGGAGCTTTTGTTGCCACAGAGTACAATCGGACTTTTCAGCACCGTAATAGCCACGCCTTTTGCCAAAACGTCACAAAATTCGGCAGAGAGTAAGATCATTGTCTTGAGTCTTTTCTGACTAATTTTCAGTCGGATTCGTCAAAAGGGCACCGTGCAGTACGTGAAAATTAAAATAAAAACAAATTTTTGATTCCACTTGGCGGCGCTGTGTGTATAACAAAATAATAACATTAAGATGTCTTCAGGTCGGGACGTTTTATTTACAGGTGAAGGTTTGGATTTTTAGGAGCATGTGCAGGGGAGTTATTAAGCATTCATTTATTTGTATTAGGTTCATTTTGTCTTCTTATTATTGATATTTGACTGATTCATTAAAAGCAGACAATTATGTTTTAGGTTAATTTTTTACCTGACATGTTTCGGCGAGTCTTTTGCCTTCTTCAGAGTGTCGCATGATGGTGTCTTGAGACCCGTCTTTATCAGCTGATGTTCCATGAGGGTGTGACTTACCTGTCAAAAAAATGAAAAAATCAGAGCAGTAAAAGAACAAGCACAACATGAACATTACAAATCAGCAATCACTGACCACTGCAAAAGGGAAAACCACATCATGGACCGGGAGAAGGGCAGGGTCATCCGCACCGAAGAGAACAAACAACAGCGCTGGATCAGAGAGGCCATTGAGATCTGCAAGCGAGGCATAAAAACCATGAACAGAGACAAGGGAGCCTTCATCCTCTCTACCACCTGGAGCAGCATTTTGGCGGAGTGAACGGACAGCGGGGGGCGTGACTTGCCTTCATTCTTGTGACAGGTAAGTCACGCCCTCATGGAACATCAGCTGATAAAGACGGGCCACAAGACACCATCATGTGACACTCTGAAGAAGGCGAAAGACTTTCGTATTGTGACATCCTCAAGGCCTAAACACTCATCCGAGCAAATGTAAGGTAGATTTTGTTAACCTGCCCGGAGAAAAAAATCAACGAAAATAATTTGTATTTGTTTTAACCAGTTGGTGGCGCTACCACTGCGATCAAAAATAAGTTGGCAGCCGTCTTCAGGGCCTGAATATCCTCAAATGTGAAAAATTTCGAGAAGATGGATCATCTGAATCATTTTGCAGGAACTTTTGTTGCCACGGAGAATAATCAGACTCTGCGGCACCGTAATAGCCACGCCCTTCGAAGGAAAGTCACAAAAATAGGGATAGAGTAAGATCAATGTCTTGAGTCTTTTCTAGCCAATTTTCAATCAGATTCGTTAAAAGGGCACCGTGCAGTACGTCAAAATGTAAAAATTGATATTGATTGGCGCAAGGTGTATAACTGAATATAAACATATAGATGTCTTCAGGTACAGACTCTTTATGTACATGTGAAGTTTTGGATTTTTAGCAGCATGTGCAGGAGAGTTATTAAGCATTTTGTCCATTGCGGCGAAGGAAATCTTAAGTGAAAACTTTGAAGCCCCGCCCCCGTCATATAGTATTTCGGAAACAAAAAATTTTAGCCCCAGTGTTTGTCCCAGGTCTTCAGATGCTACAGACAGAATTTTAAGGCAATCAGATGAAGCCTTTAGGATCAGGGTGCAAAAGAATGACCCCTGTAAACATGCAAAAAAGGGCAAAAGTCGGACTTTCAAAAATTCATAACTCACTTCCTGTTCATATTAGACGTTAAAATATCAAATTTTTCGCCATGCCCGATGAGACTGCCAAGTTTGGTGAGTTTTTGTGCATGTTTCGGGGGTCAAAAATGCGATCGAACAATCGGAAAAATAATAATAATAATAATTTCTACAAAAACAATAGGGACTTCGCAGCGGTCGCTGCTCAGGCCCTAATAATAATAATAATAATAATAATAAAAGTAATAATGTTTTCTACAAAAACAATAGGGACCTCGCCGCGGTCGCTGCTCGGGGCCCAATAATAATTTCTACACAAAGTCCATTGTGGTGACCCGCCCCCTTTTAAGTAAATTCAAAATGGCCGACTTCCTGTAAAACCTAGCTCATTGCTCCAAGAGACTTTTTTGTAGGTCTTGGTCTTATACATACAGTGAACCCTCGCTACTTCGCGGTTCACCTTTCGCGGGTTCAGTGCTTCGCGGGTCTAAAAAATATTCGGGGGCATTGTAGTTTCGCCGAGCGGCACGACGGGGCGCTGGAGCGGTTAGACGGCCGGCGTGCGCCGAAGAAGAGCGTGGGCGAAGAGGAGAGTGGACGAAGAAGAGCACGTTCCCCCGGACACGATCGGTGGCGACGTTTCGCGCGGTTCGGACCGTACCAGAGCTCCGGCCGGCGTGCGTGGCAGTTAAGCCGTAGAGGAGCACCTTCCCCGGGCACGGGCGGTTCCAAGCGGCCCCTAAGTTTAACCGAATGGAAGCTCCGGAGGAGGAGGGCATGCTCGCGTCACAGTAAGCCGAAGAGGAGCACCTTCCCCGGGCACGGGCGGTGCCAAGCGGCCCCTAAGTTTAACTGAATGGAAGCTCCGGAGGAGGAGGGCATGCTCGCGTCACAGTAAGCCGAAGAGGAGCACCTTCCCCGGGCACGGGCGGTGCCAAGCGGCCCCTAAGTTTAACAGAATGGAAGTTCCGGGGGAGGAGGGCGGGCGTGTGTCACAGTTAAGCCGAATTGGAGCACCTCTTCCGCCCGGGCACGAGCGGAGCGCGAGGCTGTCAGTTATGAATGAATAAATGAATAAATAAATAAAGAATGCCACCTTTCATTTCACAGGGCACACCGGGCGGCGTACCAGCAGGTAAAAGTCGGAGTAATTAAATAAATACAAAAAGAATGGCTGGGGAATAAAAAAATAATACGTTTTAATAATAATTTGGTTTTTTTGTTATAAAATGAATTTCACTCTCTCTCTCCCCGTATATATATATATATATATATATATATATATATCTATATATATATATATTGTATATTTTTTTAAGCATTTTTGAAGGTGCGCCGCTACTTCGCGGATTTTCAGTTTTCGCGGGTGGTCTCGGTCCCCATTAACCGCGATAACCGAGGGTTCACTGTACTCCATAAAATTTACAAAAAGCGAGGTGAAACACTCAATCAGGGCTGCTTTTTTGAACATTTCTCGAGGGCCATGGCGAGCCATTTCAAAAAAGCTGCACAACTAACGTATAAAATATTGATAAATTTGCTCGGCCTGATGTGTCTGTAAAGTTTCACGAGTTGTCGTTCATATTTAGAACCTCATAATCAGCGTTGTTTTATTGCCGAACAGTGCAATGCCACTCCCACAACTTTTCACGAAAAAGGACTAATTTCGTATTGTGACATCCTCATGGCCGAAACAGTCATCCGAGCATATATGAGGGCGACCTTGTTGAGTTGCACGGAGAAAAACATCCAAGAAAATAACTTGTATTAGCTTTTACCAGTTGGTGGCGCTACTACTACGATGTAAAATAAGTTGGTAGATGTCTTCTGGGCTGAAGTATCCTCAAATGTGTACAACTTCGAGAAGATAGGATCATCTGAGTCATGTTGCCGGAGCTTTTGTTGCCACAGAGTACAATCGGACTTTTCAGCACCGTAATAGCCACGCCTTTTGCCAAAACGTCACAAAATTCGGCAGAGAGTAAGATCATTGTCTTGAGTCTTTTCTGACTAATTTTCAGTCGGATTCGTCAAAAGGGCACCGTGCAGTACGTGAAAATTAAAATAAAAACAAATTTTTGATTCCACTTGGCGGCGCTGTGTGTATAACAAAATAATAACATTAAGATGTCTTCAGGTCGGGACGTTTTATTTACAGGTGAAGGTTTGGATTTTTAGGAGCATGTGCAGGGGAGTTATTAAGCATTCATTTATTTGTATTAGGTTCATTTTGTCTTCTTATTATTGATATTTGACTGATTCATTAAAAGCAGACAATTATGTTTTAGGTTAATTTTTTACCTGACATGTTTCGGCGAGTCTTTTGCCTTCTTCAGAGTGTCGCATGATGGTGTCTTGAGACCCGTCTTTATCAGCTGATGTTCCATGAGGGTGTGACTTACCTGTCAAAAAAATGAAAGAATCAGAGCAGTAAAAGAACAAGCACAACATGAACATTACAAATCAGCAATCACTGACCACTGCAAAAGGGAAAACCACATCATGGACCGGGAGAAGGGCAGGGTCATCCGCACCGAAGAGAACAAACAACAGCGCTGGATCAGAGAGGCCATTGAGATCTGCAAGCGAGGCATAAAAACCATGAACAGAGACAAGGGAGCCTTCATCCTCTCTACCACCTGGAGCAGCATTTTGGCGGAGTGAACGGACAGCGGGGGGCGTGACTTGCCTTCATTCTTGTGACAGGTAAGTCACGCCCTCATGGAACATCAGCTGATAAAGACGGGCCACAAGACACCATCATGTGACACTCTGAAGAAGGCGAAAGACTTTCGTATTGTGACATCCTCAAGGCCTAAACACTCATCCGAGCAAATGTAAGGTAGATTTTGTTAACCTGCCCGGAGAAAAAAATCAACGAAAATAATTTGTATTTGTTTTAACCAGTTGGTGGCGCTACCACTGCGATCAAAAATAAGTTGGCAGCCGTCTTCAGGGCCTGAATATCCTCAAATGTGAAAAATTTCGAGAAGATGGATCATCTGAATCATTTTGCAGGAACTTTTGTTGCCACGGAGAATAATCAGACTCTGCGGCACCGTAATAGCCACGCCCTTCGAAGGAAAGTCACAAAAATAGGGATAGAGTAAGATCAATGTCTTGAGTCTTTTCTAGCCAATTTTCAATCAGATTCGTTAAAAGGGCACCGTGCAGTACGTCAAAATGTAAAAATTGATATTGATTGGCGCAAGGTGTATAACTGAATATAAACATATAGATGTCTTCAGGTACAGACTCTTTATGTACATGTGAAGTTTTGGATTTTTAGCAGCATGTGCAGGAATGTTACTAAGCATTTTGTCCATTGCGGCGAAGGAAATCTTAAGTGAAAACTTTGAAGCCCCGCCCCCGTCATATAGTATTTCGGAAACAAAAAATTTTAGCCCCAGTGTTTGTCCCAGGTCTTCAGATGCTACAGACAGAATTTTAAGGCAATCAGATGAAGCCTTTAGGATCAGGGTGCAAAAGAATGACCCCTGTAAACATGCAAAAAAGGGCAAAAGTCGGACTTTCAAAAATTCATAACTCACTTCCTGTTCATATTAGACGTTAAAATATCAAATTTTTCGCCATGCCCGATGAGACTGCCAAGTTTGGTGAGTTTTTGTGCATGTTTCGGGGGTCAAAAATGCGATCGAACAATCGGAAAAATAATAATAATAATAATTTCTACAAAAACAATAGGGACTTCGCAGCGGTCGCTGCTCAGGCCCTAATAATAATAATAATAATAATAATAAAAGTAATAATGTTTTCTACAAAAACAATAGGGACCTCGCCGCGGTCGCTGCTCGGGGCCCAATAATAATTTCTACACAAAGTCCATTGTGGTGACCCGCCCCCTTTTAAGTAAATTCAAAATGGCCGACTTCCTGTAAAACCTAGCTCATTGCTCCAAGAGACTTTTTTGTAGGTCTTGGTCTTATACATACAGTGAACCCTCGCTACTTCGCGGTTCACCTTTCGCGGGTTCAGTGCTTCGCGGGTCTAAAAAATATTCGGGGGCATTGTAGTTTCGCCGAGCGGCACGACGGGGCGCTGGAGCGGTTAGACGGCCGGCGTGCGCCGAAGAAGAGCGTGGGCGAAGAGGAGAGTGGACGAAGAAGAGCACGTTCCCCCGGACACGATCGGTGGCGACGTTTCGCGCGGTTCGGACCGTACCAGAGCTCCGGCCGGCGTGCGTGGCAGTTAAGCCGTAGAGGAGCACCTTCCCCGGGCACGGGCGGTTCCAAGCGGCCCCTAAGTTTAACCGAATGGAAGCTCCGGAGGAGGAGGGCATGCTCGCGTCACAGTAAGCCGAAGAGGAGCACCTTCCCCGGGCACGGGCGGTGCCAAGCGGCCCCTAAGTTTAACCGAATGGAAGCTCCGGGGGAGGAGGGCGGGCGTGTGTCACAGTTAAGCCAAATTGGAGCACCTCTTCTGCCCGGGCACGAGCGGAGCGCGAGGCTGTCAGTTATGAATGAATAAATGAATAAATAAATAAAGAATGCCACCTTTCATTTCACAGGGCACACCGGACGGCGTACCAGCAGGTAAAAGTCGGAGTAATTAAATAAATACTAAAAGAATGGCTGGGGAATAAAAAAATAATACGTTTTAATAATAATTTGGTTTTTTTGTTATAACATGAATTTCACTCTCTCTCTCCCCGTATATATATATATATATATATATATATATATTTATTATATATATTGTATATTTTTTTAAGCATTTTTGAAGGTGCGCCGCTACTTCGCGGATTTTCAGTTTTCGCGGGTGGTCTCTGTCCCCATTAACCGCGATAACCGAGGATTCACTGTACTCCATAAAATTTACAAAAAGCGAGGTGAAACACTCAACCAGGGCTGCTTTTTTTAACATTTCTCGAGGGCCATGGCGAGCCATTTCAAAAAAGCTGCACAACTAACGTATAAAATATTGATAAATTTGCTCGGCCTGATGTGTCTGTAAAGTTTCACGAGTTGTCGTTCATATTTAGAACCTCATAATCAGCGTTGTTTTATTGCCGAACAGTGCAATGCCACTCCCACAACTGTACACGAAAAAGGACGAATTTCGTATTGTGACATCCTCATGGCCGAAACAGTCATCCGAGCATATATGAGGGCGACCTTGTTGAGTTGCACGGAGAAAAACATCCAAGAAAATAACTTGTATTAGCTTTTACCAGTTGGTGGCGCTACTACTACGATGAAAAATAAGTTGGTCGATGTCTTCAGGGCTGAAGTATCCTCAAATGTGTACAACTTCGAGAAGATAGGATCATCTGAGTCATGTTGCCGGAGCTTTTGTTGCCACAGAGTACAATCTGACTTTTCAGCACCGTAATAGCCACGCCTTTTGCCAAAACGTCACAAAATTCGGCAGAGAGAAAGATCATTGTCTTGAGTCTTTTCTGACTAATTTTCAGTCGGATTTGTCAAAAGGGCACCGTGCAGGATGTGAAAATTAAAATAAAAACACATTTTTGATTCCACTTGGCGGCGCTGTGTGTAGAACAAAATAATAACATTAAGATGTCTTCAGGTCGGGACGTTTTATTTACAGGTGAAGGTTTGGATTTTTAGGAGCATGTGCAGGGGAGTTATTAAGCATTCATTTATTTGTATTAGGTTCATTTTGTCTTCTTATTATTGATATTTGACTGATTCATTAAAAGCAGACAATTATGTTTTAGGTTAATTTTTTACCTGACATGTTTCGGCGAGTCTTTTGCCTTCTTCAGAGTGTCGCATGATGGTGTCTTGAGACCCGTCTTTATCAGCTGATGTTCCATGAGGGTGTGACTTACCTGTCAAAAAAATGAACAAATCAGAGCAGTAAAAGAACAAGCACAACATGAACATTACAAATCAGCAATCACTGACCACTGCAAAAGGGAAAACCACATCATGGACCGGGAGAAGGGCAGGGTCATCCGCACCGAAGAGAACAAACAACAGCGCTGGATCAGAGAGGCCATTGAGATCTGCAAGCGAGGCATAAAAACCATGAACAGAGACAAGGGAGCCTTCATCCTCTCTACCACCTGGAGCAGCATTTTGGCGGAGTGAACGGACAGCGGGGGGCGTGACTTGCCTTCATTCTTGTGACAGGTAAGTCACGCCCTCATGGAACATCAGCTGATAAAGACGGGCCACAAGACACCATCATGTGACACTCTGAAGAAGGCGAAAGACTTTCGTATTGTGACATCCTCAAGGCCTAAACACTCATCCGAGCAAATGTAAGGTAGATTTTGTTAACCTGCCCGGAGAAAAAAATCAACGAAAATAATTTGTATTTGTTTTAACCAGTTGGTGGCGCTACCACTGCGATCAAAAATAAGTTGGCAGCCGTCTTCAGGGCCTGAATATCCTCAAATGTGAAAAATTTCGAGAAGATGGATCATCTGAATCATTTTGCAGGAACTTTTGTTGCCACGGAGAATAATCAGACTCTGCGGCACCGTAATAGCCACGCCCTTCGAAGGAAAGTCACAAAAATAGGGATAGAGTAAGATCAATGTCTTGAGTCTTTTCTAGCCAATTTTCAATCAGATTCGTTAAAAGGGCACCGTGCAGTACGTCAAAATGTAAAAATTGATATTGATTGGCGCAAGGTGTATAACTGAATATAAACATATAGATGTCTTCAGGTACAGACTCTTTATGTACATGTGAAGTTTTGGATTTTTAGCAGCATGTGCAGGAGAGTTATTAAGCATTTTGTCCATTGCGGCGAAGGAAATCTTAAGTGAAAACTTTGAAGCCCCGCCCCCGTCATATAGTATTTCGGAAACAAAAAATTTTAGCCCCAGTGTTTGTCCCAGGTCTTCAGATGCTACAGACAGAATTTTAAGGCAATCAGATGAAGCCTTTAGGATCAGGGTGCAAAAGAATGACCCCTGTAAACATGCAAAAAAGGGCAAAAGTCGGACTTTCAAAAATTCATAACTCACTTCCTGTTCATATTAGACGTTAAAATATCAAATTTTTCGCCATGCCCGATGAGACTGCCAAGTTTGGTGAGTTTTTGTGCATGTTTCGGGGGTCAAAAATGCGATCGAACAATCGGAAAAATAATAATAATAATAATTTCTACAAAAACAATAGGGACTTCGCAGCGGTCGCTGCTCAGGCCCTAATAATAATAATAATAATAATAATAAAAGTAATAATGTTTTCTACAAAAACAATAGGGACCTCGCCGCGGTCGCTGCTCGGGGCCCAATAATAATTTCTACACAAAGTCCATTGTGGTGACCCGCCCCCTTTTAAGTAAATTCAAAATGGCCGACTTCCTGTAAAACCTAGCTCATTGCTCCAAGAGACTTTTTTGTAGGTCTTGGTCTTATACATACAGTGAACCCTCGCTACTTCGCGGTTCACCTTTCGCGGGTTCAGTGCTTCGCGGGTCTAAAAAATATTCGGGGGCATTGTAGTTTCGCCGAGCGGCACGACGGGGCGCTGGAGCGGTTAGACGGCCGGCGTGCGCCGAAGAAGAGCGTGGGCGAAGAGGAGAGTGGACGAAGAAGAGCACGTTCCCCCGGACACGATCGGTGGCGACGTTTCGCGCGGTTCGGACCGTACCAGAGCTCCGGCCGGCGTGCGTGGCAGTTAAGCCGTAGAGGAGCACCTTCCCCGGGCACGGGCGGTTCCAAGCGGCCCCTAAGTTTAACCGAATGGAAGCTCCGGAGGAGGAGGGCATGCTCGCGTCACAGTAAGCCGAAGAGGAGCACCTTCCCCGGGCACGGGCGGTGCCAAGCGGCCCCTAAGTTTAACTGAATGGAAGCTCCGGAGGAGGAGGGCATGCTCGCGTCACAGTAAGCCGAAGAGGAGCACCTTCCCCGGGCACGGGCGGTGCCAAGCGGCCCCTAAGTTTAACAGAATGGAAGTTCCGGGGGAGGAGGGCGGGCGTGTGTCACAGTTAAGCCGAATTGGAGCACCTCTTCCGCCCGGGCACGAGCGGAGCGCGAGGCTGTCAGTTATGAATGAATAAATGAATAAATAAATAAAGAATGCCACCTTTCATTTCACAGGGCACACCGGACGGCGTACCAGCAGGTAAAAGTCGGAGTAATTAAATAAATACAAAAAGAATGGCTGGGGAATAAAAAAATAATACGTTTTAATAATAATTTGGTTTTTTTGTTATAAAATGAATTTCACTCTCTCTCTCCCCGTATATATATATATAGATATATATATATATATATCTATATATATATATATTGTATATTTTTTTAAGCATTTTTGAAGGTGCGCCGCTACTTCGCGGATTTTCAGTTTTCGCGGGTGGTCTCGGTCCCCATTAACCGCGATAACCGAGGGTTCACTGTACTCCATAAAATTTACAAAAAGCGAGGTGAAACACTCAATCAGGGCTGCTTTTTTGAACATTTCTCGAGGGCCATGGCGAGCCATTTCAAAAAAGCTGCACAACTAACGTATAAAATATTGATAAATTTGCTCGGCCTGATGTGTCTGTAAAGTTTCACGAGTTGTCGTTCATATTTAGAACCTCATAATCAGCGTTGTTTTATTGCCGAACAGTGCAATGCCACTCCCACAACTTTTCACGAAAAAGGACTAATTTCGTATTGTGACATCCTCATGGCCGAAACAGTCATCCGAGCATATATGAGGGCGACCTTGTTGAGTTGCACGGAGAAAAACATCCAAGAAAATAACTTGTATTAGCTTTTACCAGTTGGTGGCGCTACTACTACGATGTAAAATAAGTTGGTAGATGTCTTCTGGGCTGAAGTATCCTCAAATGTGTACAACTTCGAGAAGATAGGATCATCTGAGTCATGTTGCCGGAGCTTTTGTTGCCACAGAGTACAATCGGACTTTTCAGCACCGTAATAGCCACGCCTTTTGCCAAAACGTCACAAAATTCGGCAGAGAGTAAGATCATTGTCTTGAGTCTTTTCTGACTAATTTTCAGTCGGATTCGTCAAAAGGGCACCGTGCAGTACGTGAAAATTAAAATAAAAACAAATTTTTGATTCCACTTGGCGGCGCTGTGTGTATAACAAAATAATAACATTAAGATGTCTTCAGGTCGGGACGTTTTATTTACAGGTGAAGGTTTGGATTTTTAGGAGCATGTGCAGGGGAGTTATTAAGCATTCATTTATTTGTATTAGGTTCATTTTGTCTTCTTATTATTGATATTTGACTGATTCATTAAAAGCAGACAATTATGTTTTAGGTTAATTTTTTACCTGACATGTTTCGGCGAGTCTTTTGCCTTCTTCAGAGTGTCGCATGATGGTGTCTTGAGACCCGTCTTTATCAGCTGATGTTCCATGAGGGTGTGACTTACCTGTCAAAAAAATGAAAAAATCAGAGCAGTAAAAGAACAAGCACAACATGAACATTACAAATCAGCAATCACTGACCACTGCAAAAGGGAAAACCACATCATGGACCGGGAGAAGGGCAGGGTCATCCGCACCGAAGAGAACAAACAACAGCGCTGGATCAGAGAGGCCATTGAGATCTGCAAGCGAGGCATAAAAACCATGAACAGAGACAAGGGAGCCTTCATCCTCTCTACCACCTGGAGCAGCATTTTGGCGGAGTGAACGGACAGCGGGGGGCGTGACTTGCCTTCATTCTTGTGACAGGTAAGTCACGCCCTCATGGAACATCAGCTGATAAAGACGGGCCACAAGACACCATCATGTGACACTCTGAAGAAGGCGAAAGACTTTCGTATTGTGACATCCTCAAGGCCTAAACACTCATCCGAGCAAATGTAAGGTAGATTTTGTTAACCTGCCCGGAGAAAAAAATCAACGAAAATAATTTGTATTTGTTTTAACCAGTTGGTGGCGCTACCACTGCGATCAAAAATAAGTTGGCAGCCGTCTTCAGGGCCTGAATATCCTCAAATGTGAAAAATTTCGAGAAGATGGATCATCTGAATCATTTTGCAGGAACTTTTGTTGCCACGGAGAATAATCAGACTCTGCGGCACCGTAATAGCCACGCCCTTCGAAGGAAAGTCACAAAAATAGGGATAGAGTAAGATCAATGTCTTGAGTCTTTTCTAGCCAATTTTCAATCAGATTCGTTAAAAGGGCACCGTGCAGTACGTCAAAATGTAAAAATTGATATTGATTGGCGCAAGGTGTATAACTGAATATAAACATATAGATGTCTTCAGGTACAGACTCTTTATGTACATGTGAAGTTTTGGATTTTTAGCAGCATGTGCAGGAGAGTTATTAAGCATTTTGTCCATTGCGGCGAAGGAAATCTTAAGTGAAAACTTTGAAGCCCCGCCCCCGTCATATAGTATTTCGGAAACAAAAAATTTTAGCCCCAGTGTTTGTCCCAGGTCTTCAGATGCTACAGACAGAATTTTAAGGCAATCAGATGAAGCCTTTAGGATCAGGGTGCAAAAGAATGACCCCTGTAAACATGCAAAAAAGGGCAAAAGTCGGACTTTCAAAAATTCATAACTCACTTCCTGTTCATATTAGACGTTAAAATATCAAATTTTTCGCCATGCCCGATGAGACTGCCAAGTTTGGTGAGTTTTTGTGCATGTTTCGGGGGTCAAAAATGCGATCGAACAATCGGAAAAATAATAATAATAATAATTTCTACAAAAACAATAGGGACTTCGCAGCGGTCGCTGCTCAGGCCCTAATAATAATAATAATAATAATAATAAAAGTAATAATGTTTTCTACAAAAACAATAGGGACCTCGCCGCGGTCGCTGCTCGGGGCCCAATAATAATTTCTACACAAAGTCCATTGTGGTGACCCGCCCCCTTTTAAGTAAATTCAAAATGGCCGACTTCCTGTAAAACCTAGCTCATTGCTCCAAGAGACTTTTTTGTAGGTCTTGGTCTTATACATACAGTGAACCCTCGCTACTTCGCGGTTCACCTTTCGCGGGTTCAGTGCTTCGCGGGTCTAAAAAATATTCGGGGGCATTGTAGTTTCGCCGAGCGGCACGACGGGGCGCTGGAGCGGTTAGACGGCCGGCGTGCGCCGAAGAAGAGCGTGGGCGAAGAGGAGAGTGGACGAAGAAGAGCACGTTCCCCCGGACACGATCGGTGGCGACGTTTCGCGCGGTTCGGACCGTACCAGAGCTCCGGCCGGCGTGCGTGGCAGTTAAGCCGTAGAGGAGCACCTTCCCCGGGCACGGGCGGTTCCAAGCGGCCCCTAAGTTTAACCGAATGGAAGCTCCGGAGGAGGAGGGCATGCTCGCGTCACAGTAAGCCGAAGAGGAGCACCTTCCCCGGGCACGGGCGGTGCCAAGCGGCCCCTAAGTTTAACTGAATGGAAGCTCCGGAGGAGGAGGGCATGCTCGCGTCACAGTAAGCCGAAGAGGAGCACCTTCCCCGGGCACGGGCGGTGCCAAGCGGCCCCTAAGTTTAACAGAATGGAAGTTCCGGGGGAGGAGGGCGGGCGTGTGTCACAGTTAAGCCGAATTGGAGCACCTCTTCCGCCCGGGCACGAGCGGAGCGCGAGGCTGTCAGTTATGAATGAATAAATGAATAAATAAATAAAGAATGCCACCTTTCATTTCACAGGGCACACCGGACGGCGTACCAGCAGGTAAAAGTCGGAGTAATTAAATAAATACAAAAAGAATGGCTGGGGAATAAAAAAATAATACGTTTTAATAATAATTTGGTTTTTTTGTTATAAAATGAATTTCACTCTCTCTCTCCCCGTATATATATATATATATATATATATATAGATATATATATATCTATATATATATATATTGTATATTTTTTTAAGCATTTTTGAAGGTGCGCCGCTACTTCGCGGATTTTCAGTTTTCGCGGGTGGTCTCGGTCCCCATTAACCGCGATAACCGAGGGTTCACTGTACTCCATAAAATTTACAAAAAGCGAGGTGAAACACTCAATCAGGGCTGCTTTTTTGAACATTTCTCGAGGGCCATGGCGAGCCATTTCAAAAAAGCTGCACAACTAACGTATAAAATATTGATAAATTTGCTCGGCCTGATGTGTCTGTAAAGTTTCACGAGTTGTCGTTCATATTTAGAACCTCATAATCAGCGTTGTTTTATTGCCGAACAGTGCAATGCCACTCCCACAACTTTTCACGAAAAAGGACTAATTTCGTATTGTGACATCCTCATGGCCGAAACAGTCATCCGAGCATATATGAGGGCGACCTTGTTGAGTTGCACGGAGAAAAACATCCAAGAAAATAACTTGTATTAGCTTTTACCAGTTGGTGGCGCTACTACTACGATGTAAAATAAGTTGGTAGATGTCTTCTGGGCTGAAGTATCCTCAAATGTGTACAACTTCGAGAAGATAGGATCATCTGAGTCATGTTGCCGGAGCTTTTGTTGCCACAGAGTACAATCGGACTTTTCAGCACCGTAATAGCCACGCCTTTTGCCAAAACGTCACAAAATTCGGCAGAGAGTAAGATCATTGTCTTGAGTCTTTTCTGACTAATTTTCAGTCGGATTCGTCAAAAGGGCACCGTGCAGTACGTGAAAATTAAAATAAAAACAAATTTTTGATTCCACTTGGCGGCGCTGTGTGTATAACAAAATAATAACATTAAGATGTCTTCAGGTCGGGACGTTTTATTTACAGGTGAAGGTTTGGATTTTTAGGAGCATGTGCAGGGGAGTTATTAAGCATTCATTTATTTGTATTAGGTTCATTTTGTCTTCTTATTATTGATATTTGACTGATTCATTAAAAGCAGACAATTATGTTTTAGGTTAATTTTTTACCTGACATGTTTCGGCGAGTCTTTTGCCTTCTTCAGAGTGTCGCATGATGGTGTCTTGAGACCCGTCTTTATCAGCTGATGTTCCATGAGGGTGTGACTTACCTGTCAAAAAAATGAAAAAATCAGAGCAGTAAAAGAACAAGCACAACATGAACATTACAAATCAGCAATCACTGACCACTGCAAAAGGGAAAACCACATCATGGACCGGGAGAAGGGCAGGGTCATCCGCACCGAAGAGAACAAACAACAGCGCTGGATCAGAGAGGCCATTGAGATCTGCAAGCGAGGCATAAAAACCATGAACAGAGACAAGGGAGCCTTCATCCTCTCTACCACCTGGAGCAGCATTTTGGCGGAGTGAACGGACAGCGGGGGGCGTGACTTGCCTTCATTCTTGTGACAGGTAAGTCACGCCCTCATGGAACATCAGCTGATAAAGACGGGCCACAAGACACCATCATGTGACACTCTGAAGAAGGCGAAAGACTTTCGTATTGTGACATCCTCAAGGCCTAAACACTCATCCGAGCAAATGTAAGGTAGATTTTGTTAACCTGCCCGGAGAAAAAAATCAACGAAAATAATTTGTATTTGTTTTAACCAGTTGGTGGCGCTACCACTGCGATCAAAAATAAGTTGGCAGCCGTCTTCAGGGCCTGAATATCCTCAAATGTGAAAAATTTCGAGAAGATGGATCATCTGAATCATTTTGCAGGAACTTTTGTTGCCACGGAGAATAATCAGACTCTGCGGCACCGTAATAGCCACGCCCTTCGAAGGAAAGTCACAAAAATAGGGATAGAGTAAGATCAATGTCTTGAGTCTTTTCTAGCCAATTTTCAATCAGATTCGTTAAAAGGGCACCGTGCAGTACGTCAAAATGTAAAAATTGATATTGATTGGCGCAAGGTGTATAACTGAATATAAACATATAGATGTCTTCAGGTACAGACTCTTTATGTACATGTGAAGTTTTGGATTTTTAGCAGCATGTGCAGGAATGTTACTAAGCATTTTGTCCATTGCGGCGAAGGAAATCTTAAGTGAAAACTTTGAAGCCCCGCCCCCGTCATATAGTATTTCGGAAACAAAAAATTTTAGCCCCAGTGTTTGTCCCAGGTCTTCAGATGCTACAGACAGAATTTTAAGGCAATCAGATGAAGCCTTTAGGATCAGGGTGCAAAAGAATGACCCCTGTAAACATGCAAAAAAGGGCAAAAGTCGGACTTTCAAAAATTCATAACTCACTTCCTGTTCATATTAGACGTTAAAATATCAAATTTTTCGCCATGCCCGATGAGACTGCCAAGTTTGGTGAGTTTTTGTGCATGTTTCGGGGGTCAAAAATGCGATCGAACAATCGGAAAAATAATAATAATAATAATTTCTACAAAAACAATAGGGACTTCGCAGCGGTCGCTGCTCAGGCCCTAATAATAATAATAATAATAATAATAAAAGTAATAATGTTTTCTACAAAAACAATAGGGACCTCGCCGCGGTCGCTGCTCGGGGCCCAATAATAATTTCTACACAAAGTCCATTGTGGTGACCCGCCCCCTTTTAAGTAAATTCAAAATGGCCGACTTCCTGTAAAACCTAGCTCATTGCTCCAAGAGACTTTTTTGTAGGTCTTGGTCTTATACATACAGTGAACCCTCGCTACTTCGCGGTTCACCTTTCGCGGGTTCAGTGCTTCGCGGGTCTAAAAAATATTCGGGGGCATTGTAGTTTCGCCGAGCGGCACGACGGGGCGCTGGAGCGGTTAGACGGCCGGCGTGCGCCGAAGAAGAGCGTGGGCGAAGAGGAGAGTGGACGAAGAAGAGCACGTTCCCCCGGACACGATCGGTGGCGACGTTTCGCGCGGTTCGGACCGTACCAGAGCTCCGGCCGGCGTGCGTGGCAGTTAAGCCGTAGAGGAGCACCTTCCCCGGGCACGGGCGGTTCCAAGCGGCCCCTAAGTTTAACCGAATGGAAGCTCCGGAGGAGGAGGGCATGCTCGCGTCACAGTAAGCCGAAGAGGAGCACCTTCCCCGGGCACGGGCGGTGCCAAGCGGCCCCTAAGTTTAACCGAATGGAAGCTCCGGGGGAGGAGGGCGGGCGTGTGTCACAGTTAAGCCAAATTGGAGCACCTCTTCTGCCCGGGCACGAGCGGAGCGCGAGGCTGTCAGTTATGAATGAATAAATGAATAAATAAATAAAGAATGCCACCTTTCATTTCACAGGGCACACCGGACGGCGTACCAGCAGGTAAAAGTCGGAGTAATTAAATAAATACTAAAAGAATGGCTGGGGAATAAAAAAATAATACGTTTTAATAATAATTTGGTTTTTTTGTTATAACATGAATTTCACTCTCTCTCTCCCCGTATATATATATATATATATATATATATATATATATATATATATATTTATTATATATATTGTTTATTTTTTTTAAGCATTTTTGAAGGTGCGCCGCTACTTCGCGGATTTTCAGTTTTCGCGGGTGGTCTCGGTCCCCGTTAACCGCGATAACCGAGGGTTCACTGTACTCCATAAAATTTACAAAAAGCGAGGTGAAACACTCAACCAGAGCTGCTTTTTTTAACATTTCTCGAGGGCCATGGCGAGCCATTTCAAAAAAGCTGCACAACTAACGTATAAAATATTGATAAATTTGCTCGGCCTGATGTGTGTGTAAAGTTTTACGAGTTGTCGTTCATATTTAGAACCTCATAATCAGCTTTGTTTTATTGCCGAACAGTGCAATGCCACTCCCACAACTTTTCATGAAAAAGGACGAATTTCGTATTGTGACATCCTCATGGCCGAAACAGTCATCCGAGCATATATGAGGGCGACCTTGTTGAGTTGCACGGAGAAAAACATCCAAGAAAATAACTTGTATTAGCTTTTACCAGTTGGTGGCGCTACTACTACGATGGAAAATAAGTTGGTAGATGTCTTCAGGGCTGAAGTATCCTCAAATGTGTACAACTTCGAGAAGATAGGATCATCTGAGTCATGTTGCCGGAGCTTTTGTTGCCACAGAGTACAATCGGACTTTTCAGCACCTTAATAGCCACGCCTTTTGCCAAAACGTCACAAAATTCGGCAGAGAGTAAGATCATTGTCTTGAGTCTTTTCTGACTCATTTTCAGTCGGATTCGTCAAAAGGGCACCGTGCAGTACGTGAAAATTAAAATAAAAACTAATTTTTGATTCCACTTGGCGGCACTGTGTGTATAACAAAATAATAACATTAAGATGTCTTCAGGTCGGGACGTTTTATTTACAGGTGAAGGTTTGGATTTTTAGGAGCATGTGCAGGGGAGTTATTAAGCATTCATTTATTTGTATTAGGTTCATTTTGTCTTCTTATTATTGATATTTGACTGATTCATTAAAAGCAGACAATTATGTTTTAGGTTAATTTTTTACCTGACATGTTTCGGCGAGTCTTTCGCCTTCTTCAGAGTGTCGCATGATGGTGTCTTGAGACCCGTCTTTATCAGCTGATGTTCCATGAGGGTGTGACTTACCTGTCAAAAAAATGAAAAAATCAGAGCAGTAAAAGAACAAGCACAACATGAACATTACAAATCAGCAATCACTGACCACTGCAAAAGGGAAAACCACATCATGGACCGGGAGAAGGGCAGGGTCATCCGCCCAGAAGAGAACAAACAACAGCGCTGGATCAGAGAGGCCATTGAGATCTGCAAGCGAGGCATAAAAACCATGAACAGAGACAAGGGAGCCTTCATCCTCTCTACCACCTGGACCAGCATCTTGGCGGAGTGAACGGACAGCGGGGGGCGTGACTTGCCTTCATTCTTGTGACAGGTAAGTCACGCCCTCATGGAACATCAGCTGATAAAGACGGGTCACAAGACAGCATCATGTGACACTCTGAAGAAGGCGAAAGACTTTTGTATTGTGACATGCTCAAGGCCTAAACACTCATCCGAGCAAATATAAGGTAGATTTTGTTCACCTGCCCGGAGAAAAACATCAACGAAAATAATTTGTATTTGTTTTAACCAGTTGGTGGCGCTACCACTGCGATCAAAAATAAGTTGGCAGCCGTCTTCAGGGCCTGAATATCCTCAAATGTGAAAGATTTCCAGAAGATGGATCATCTGAATCATTTTGCAGGAACTTTTGTTGCCACGGAGAATAATCAGACTCTGCGGCACCGTAATAGCCACGCCCTTTGAAGGAAAGTCATAAAAATAGGGATAGAGTAAGATCAATGTCTTGAGTCTTTTCTAGCCAATTTTCAATCGGATTCGTTAAAAGGGCACCATGCAGTACGTCAAAATGTAAAAAATGATATTGATTGCCGCAAGGTGTATAACTGAATATAAACATATAGATGTCTTCAGGTACAGACTCTTTATGTACATGTGAAGTTTTGGATTTTTAGCAGCATGTGCAGGAGAGTTATTAAGCATTTTGTCCATTGCGGCGAAGGAAATCTTAAGTGAAAACTTTGAAGCCCCGCCCCCGTCATATAGTATTTCGGAAACAAAAAATTTTAGCCCCAGTGTTTGTCCCAGGTCTTCAGATGCTACAGACAGAATTTTAAGGCAATCAGATGAAGCCTTTAGGATCAGGGTGCAAAAGAATGACCCCTGTAAACATGCAAAAAAGGGCAAAAGTCGGACTTTCAAAAATTCATAACTCACTTCCTGTTCATATTAGACGTTAAAATATCAAATTTTTCGCCATGCCCGATGAGACTGCCAAGTTTGGTGAGTTTTTGTGCATGTTTCGGGGGTCAAAAATGCGATCGAACAATCGGAAAAATAATAATAATAATAATTTCTACAAAAACAATAGGGACTTCGCAGCGGTCGCTGCTCAGGCCCTAATAATAATAATAATAATAATAATAAAAGTAATAATATTTTCTACAAAAACAATAGGGACCTCGCCGCGGTCGCGGCTCGGGCCCCAATAATAATTTCTACACAAAGTCCATTGTGGTGACCCGCCCCCTTTTAAGTAAATTCAAAATGGCCGACTTCCTGTAAAACCTAGCTCATTGCTCCAAGAGACTTTTTTGTAGGTCTTGGTCTTATACATACAGTGAACCCTCGCTACTTCGCTGTTCACCTTTCGCGGGTTCAGTGCTTCGCGGGTCTAAAAAATATTCGGGGGCATTGTAGTTTCGCCGAGCGGCACGACGGGGCGCTGGAGCGGTTAGACGGCCGGCGTGCGCCGAAGAAGAGCGTGGGCGAAGAGGAGAGTGGACGAAGAAGAGCACGTTCCCCCGGACACGATCGGTGGCGACGTTTCGCGCGGTTCGGACCGTACCAGAGCTCCGGCCGGCGTGCGTGGCAGTTAAGCCGTAGAGGAGCACCTTCCCCGGGCACGGGCGGTTCCAAGCGGCCCCTAAGTTTAACCGAATGGAAGCTCCGGAGGAGGAGGGCATGCTCGCGTCACAGTAAGCCGAAGAGGAGCACCTTCCCCGGGCACGGGCGGTGCCAAGCGGCCCCTAAGTTTAACCGAATGGAAGCTCCGGGGGAGGAGGGCGGGCGTGTGTCACAGTTAAGCCAAATTGGAGCACCTCTTCTGCCCGGGCACGAGCGGAGCGCGAGGCTGTCAGTTATGAATGAATAAATGAATAAATAAATAAAGAATGCCACCTTTCATTTCACAGGGCACACCGGACGGCGTACCAGCAGGTAAAAGTCGGAGTAATTAAATAAATACTAAAAGAATGGCTGGGGAATAAAAAAATAATACGTTTTAATAATAATTTGGTTTTTTTGTTATAACATGAATTTCACTCTCTCTCTCCCCGTATATATATATATATATATATATATATATATATATATATATTTATTATATATATTGTTTATTTTTTTTAAGCATTTTTGAAGGTGCGCCGCTACTTCGCGGATTTTCAGTTTTCGCGGGTGGTCTCGGTCCCCGTTAACCGCGATAACCGAGGGTTCACTGTACTCCATAAAATTTACAAAAAGCGAGGTGAAACACTCAACCAGAGCTGCTTTTTTTAACATTTCTCGAGGGCCATGGCGAGCCATTTCAAAAAAGCTGCACAACTAACGTATAAAATATTGATAAATTTGCTCGGCCTGATGTGTGTGTAAAGTTTTACGAGTTGTCGTTCATATTTAGAACCTCATAATCAGCTTTGTTTTATTGCCGAACAGTGCAATGCCACTCCCACAACTTTTCATGAAAAAGGACGAATTTCGTATTGTGACATCCTCATGGCCGAAACAGTCATCCGAGCATATATGAGGGCGACCTTGTTGAGTTGCACGGAGAAAAACATCCAAGAAAATAACTTGTATTAGCTTTTACCAGTTGGTGGCGCTACTACTACGATGGAAAATAAGTTGGTAGATGTCTTCAGGGCTGAAGTATCCTCAAATGTGTACAACTTCGAGAAGATAGGATCATCTGAGTCATGTTGCCGGAGCTTTTGTTGCCACAGAGTACAATCGGACTTTTCAGCACCTTAATAGCCACGCCTTTTGCCAAAACGTCACAAAATTCGGCAGAGAGTAAGATCATTGTCTTGAGTCTTTTCTGACTCATTTTCAGTCGGATTCGTCAAAAGGGCACCGTGCAGTACGTGAAAATTAAAATAAAAACTAATTTTTGATTCCACTTGGCGGCACTGTGTGTATAACAAAATAATAACATTAAGATGTCTTCAGGTCGGGACGTTTTATTTACAGGTGAAGGTTTGGATTTTTAGGAGCATGTGCAGGGGAGTTATTAAGCATTCATTTATTTGTATTAGGTTCATTTTGTCTTCTTATTATTGATATTTGACTGATTCATTAAAAGCAGACAATTATGTTTTAGGTTAATTTTTTACCTGACATGTTTCGGCGAGTCTTTCGCCTTCTTCAGAGTGTCGCATGATGGTGTCTTGAGACCCGTCTTTATCAGCTGATGTTCCATGAGGGTGTGACTTACCTGTCAAAAAAATGAAAAAATCAGAGCAGTAAAAGAACAAGCACAACATGAACATTACAAATCAGCAATCACTGACCACTGCAAAAGGGAAAACCACATCATGGACCGGGAGAAGGGCAGGGTCATCCGCACAGAAGAGAACAAACAACAGCGCTGGATCAGAGAGGCCATTGAGATCTGCAAGCGAGGCATAAAAACCATGAACAGAGACAAGGGAGCCTTCATCCTCTCTACCACCTGGACCAGCATCTTGGCGGAGTGAACGGACAGCGGGGGGCGTGACTTGCCTTCATTCTTGTGACAGGTAAGTCACGCCCTCATGGAACATCAGCTGATAAAGACGGGTCACAAGACAGCATCATGTGACACTCTGAAGAAGGCGAAAGACTTTTGTATTGTGACATGCTCAAGGCCTAAACACTCATCCGAGCAAATATAAGGTAGATTTTGTTCACCTGCCCGGAGAAAAACATCAACGAAAATAATTTGTATTTGTTTTAACCAGTTGGTGGCGCTACCACTGCGATCAAAAATAAGTTGGCAGCCGTCTTCAGGGCCTGAATATCCTCAAATGTGAAAGATTTCCAGAAGATGGATCATCTGAATCATTTTGCAGGAACTTTTGTTGCCACGGAGAATAATCAGACTCTGCGGCACCGTAATAGCCACGCCCTTTGAAGGAAAGTCATAAAAATAGGGATAGAGTAAGATCAATGTCTTGAGTCTTTTCTAGCCAATTTTCAATCGGATTCGTTAAAAGGGCACCATGCAGTACGTCAAAATGTAAAAAATGATATTGATTGGCGCAAGGTGTATAACTGAATATAAACATATAGATGTCTTCAGGTACAGACTCTTTATGTACATGTGAAGTTTTGGATTTTTAGCAGCATGTGCAGGAGAGTTATTAAGCATTTTGTCCATTGCGGCGAAGGAAATCTTAAGTGAAAACTTTGAAGCCCCGCCCCCGTCATATAGTATTTCGGAAACAAAAAATTTTAGCCCCAGTGTTTGTCCCAGGTCTTCAGATGCTACAGACAGAATTTTAAGGCAATCAGATGAAGCCTTTAGGATCAGGGTGCAAAAGAATGACCCCTGTAAACATGCAAAAAAGGGCAAAAGTCGGACTTTCAAAAATTCATAACTCACTTCCTGTTCATATTAGACGTTAAAATATCAAATTTTTCGCCATGCCCGATGAGACTGCCAAGTTTGGTGAGTTTTTGTGCATGTTTCGGGGGTCAAAAATGCGATCGAACAATCGGAAAAATAATAATAATAATAATTTCTACAAAAACAATAGGGACTTCGCAGCGGTCGCTGCTCAGGCCCTAATAATAATAATAATAATAATAATAAAAGTAATAATATTTTCTACAAAAACAATAGGGACCTCGCCGCGGTCGCGGCTCGGGCCCCAATAATAATTTCTACACAAAGTCCATTGTGGTGACCCGCCACCTTTTAAGTAAATTCAAAATGGCCGACTTCCTGTAAAACCTAGCTCATTGCTCCAAGAGACTTTTTTGTAGGTCTTGGTCTTATACATACAGTGAACCCTCGCTACTTCGCGGTTCACCTTTCGCGGGTTCAGTGCTTCGCGGGTCTAAAAAATATTCGGGGGCATTGTAGTTTCGCCGAGCGGCACGACGGGGCGCTGGAGCGGTTAGACGGCCGGCGTGCGCCGAAGAAGAGCGTGGGCGAAGAGGAGAGTGGACGAAGAAGAGCACGTTCTCCCGGACACGATCGGTGGCGACGTTTCGCGCGGTTCAGACCGTACCAGAGCTCCGGCCAGCGTGCGTGGCAGTTAAGCCGTAGAGGAGCACCTTCCCCGGGCACGGGCGGTGCCAAGCGGCCCCTAAGTTTAACCGAATGGAAGCTCCGGAGGAGGAGGGCATGCTCGCGTCACAATAAGCCGAAGAGGAGCACCTTCCCCGGGCACGGGCGGTTCCAAGCGGCCCCTAAGTTTAACCGAATGGAAGCTCCGGGGGCGGAGGGCGGGCGTGTGTCACAGTTAAGCCAAATTGGAGCACCTCTTCTGCCCGGGCACGAGCGGAGCGCGAGGCTGTCAGTTATGAATGAATAAATGAATAAATAAATAAAGAATGCCACCTTTCATTTCACAGGGCACACCGGACGGCGTACCAGCAGGTAAAAGTCGGAGTAATTAAATAAATACTAAAAGAATGGCTGGGGAATAAAAAAATAATACGTTTTAATAATAATTTGGTTTTTTTGTTATAACATGAATTTCACTCTCTCTCTCCCCGTATATATATATATATATATATATATATATATATAAATATATATATATTTATTATATATATTGTTTATTTTTTTTAAGCATTTTTGAAGGTGCGCCGCTACTTCGCGGATTTTCAGTTTTCGCGGGTGGTCTCGGTCCCCGTTAACCGCGATAACCGAGGGTTCACTGTACTCCATAAAATTTACAAAAAGCGAGGTGAAACACTCAACCAGAGCTGCTTTTTTTAACATTTCTCGAGGGCCATGGCGAGCCATTTCAAAAAAGCTGCACAACTAACGTATAAAATATTGATAAATTTGCTCGGCCTGATGTGTGTGTAAAGTTTTACGAGTTGTCGTTCATATTTAGAACCTCATAATCAGCTTTGTTTTATTGCCGAACAGTGCAATGCCACTCCCACAACTTTTCACGAAAAAGGACGAATTTCGTATTGTGACATCCTCATGGCCGAAACAGTCATCCGAGCAAATATAAGGTAGATTTTGTTCACCTGCCCGGAGAAAAACATCAACGAAAATAATTTGTATTTGTTTTAACCAGTTGGTGGCGCTACCACTGCGATCAAAAATAAGTTGGCAGCCGTCTTCAGGGCCTGAATATCCTCAAATGTGAAAAATTTCGAGAAGATGGATCATCTGAATCATTTTGCAGGAACTTTTGTTGCCACGGAGAATAATCAGACTCTGCGGCACCGTAATAGCCAAGCCCTTCGAAGGAAAGTCACAAAAATAGGGATAGAGTAAGATCAATGTCTTGAGTCTTTTCTAGCCAATTTTCAATCAGATTCGTTAAAAGGGCACCGTGCAGTACGTCAAAATGTAAAAAATGATATTGATTGGCGCAAGGTGTATAACTGAATATAAACATATAGATGTCTTCAGGTACAGACTTTTTATGTACATGTGAAGTTTTGGATTTTTAGCAGCATGTGCAGGAGAGTTATTAAGCATTTTGTCCATTGCGGCGAAGGAAATCTTAAGTGAAAACTTTGAAGCCCCGCCCCCGTCATATAGTATTTCGGAAACAAAAAATTTTAGCCCCAGTGTTTGTCCCAGGTCTTCAGATGCTACAGACAGAATTTTAAGGCAATCAGATGAAGCCTTTAGGATCAGGGTGCAAAAGAATGACCCCTGTAAACATGCAAAAAAGGGCAAAAGTCGGACTTTCAAAAATTCATAACTCACTTCCTGTTCATATTAGACGTTAAAATATCAAATTTTTCGCCATGCCCGATGAGACTGCCAAGTTTGGTGAGTTTTTGTGCATGTTTCGGGGGTCAAAAATGCGATCGAACAATCGGAAAAATAATAATAATAATAATTTCTACAAAAACAATAGGGACTTCGCAGCGGTCGCTGCTCAGGCCCTAATAATAATAATAATAATATTAATAATAATAAAAGTAATAATATTTTCTACAAAAACAATAGGGACCTCGCAGCCGTCGCAGCTCGGGCCCTAATAACAATTTCTAGAAAAACAATAGGGACCTCGCAGCGGTCACTGCTCGGGCCCTAATAATAATAATAATAAAAATAATAATAATTTCCACAAAAACAATGGGGACCTCGTAGCGGTCGCTGCTCAGGCCCTAATAATAATTTCTACAAAAACAATAGGGACCTCGCCGCCGTCGCTGCTCGGGCCCCAATAATAATTTCTACACAAAGTCCATTGTGGTGACTCGCCCCCTTTTAAGTAAATTCAAAATGGCCGACTTCCTGTAAAACCTAGCTCATTGCTCCAAGAGACTTTTTTGTAGGTCTTGGTCTTATACATACAGTGAACCCTCGCTACTTCGCGGTTCACCTTTCGCGGGTTCAGTGCTTCGCGGGTCTAAAAAATATTCGGGGGCATTGTAGTTTCGCCGAGCGGCACGACGGGGCGCTGGAGCGGTTAGACGGCCGGCGTGCGCCGAAGAAGAGCGTGGGCGAAGAGGAGAGTGGACGAAGAAGAGCACGTTCTCCCGGACACGATCGGTGGCGACGTTTCGCGCGGTTCGGACCGTACCAGAGCTCCGGCCGGCGTGCGTGGCAGTTAAGCCGTAGAGGAGCACCTTCCCCGGGCACGGGCGGTGCCAAGCGGCCCCTAAGTTTAACCGAATGGAAGCTCCGGAGGAGGAGGGCATGCTCGCGTCACAGTAAGCCGAAGAGGAGCACCTTCCCCGGGCACGGGACGTTCCAAGCGGCCCCTAAGTTTAACCGAATGGAAGCTCCGGAGGAGGAGGGCATGCTCGCGTCACAGTAAGCCGAAGAGGAGCACCTTCCCCGGGCACGGGTGGTTCCAAGCGGCCCCTAAGTTTAACTGAATGGAAGCTCCGGAGGAGGAGGGCATGCTCGCGTCACAGTAAGCCGAAGAGGAGCACCTTCCCCGGGCACGGGCGGTGCCAAGCGGCCCCTAAGTTTAACCGAATGGAAGTTCCGGGGGAGGAGGGCGGGCGTGTGTCACAGTTAAGCCGAATTGGAGCACCTCTTCCGCCCGGGCACGAGCGGAGGGCGAGGCTGTCAGTTATGAATGAATAAATGAATAAATAAATAAAGAATGCCACCTTTCATTTCACAGGGCACACCGGACGGCGTACCAGCAGGTAAAAGTCGGAGTAATTAAATAAATACAAAAAGAATGGCTGGGGAATAAAAAAATAATACGTTTTAATAATAATTTGGTTTTTTTGTTCTAAAATGAATTTCACTCTCTCTCTCCCCGTATATATATATATATATATATATATATATATATATATATTTATTATATATATTGTATATTTTTTTTAAGCATTTTTGAAGGTGCGCCGCTACTTCGCGGATTTTCAGTTTTCGCGGGTGGTCTCGGTCCCCATTAACCGCGATAACCGAGGGTTCACTGTACTCCATAAAATTTACAAAAAGCGAGGTGAAACACTCAACCAGAGCTGCTTTTTTTTAACATTTCTCGAGGGCCATGGCGAGCCATTTCAAAAAAGCTGCACAACTAACTTATAAAATATTGATAAATTTGCTCGGCCTGATGTGTGTGTAAAGTTTTACGAGTTGTCGTTCATATTTAGAACCTCATAATCAGCTTTGTTTTATTGCCGAACAGTGCAATGCCACTCCCACAACTTTTCACGAAAAATCATGAATTTCGTATTGTGACATCCTCATGGCCGAAACAGTCATCCGAGCATATATGAGGGCGACCATGTTGAGTTGCACGGAGAAAAACATCCAAGAAAATAACTTGTATTAGCTTTTACCAGTTGGTGGCGCTACTACTACGATGTAAAATAAGTTGGTAGATGTCTTCAGGGCTGAAGTATCCTCAAATGTGTACAACTTCGAGAAGATAGGATCATCTGAGTCATGTTGCCGGAGCTTTTGTTGCCACAAAGTACAATCGGACTTTTCAGCACCTTAATAGCCACGCCTTTTGCCAAAACGTCACAAAATTCGGCAGAGAGTAAGATCATTGTCTTGAGTCTTTTCTGACTAATTTTCAGTCGGATTCGTCAAAAGGGCACCGTGCAGTACGTGAAAATTAAAATAAAAACAAATTTTTGATTCCACTTGGCGGCACTGTGTGTATAACAAAATAATAACATTAATGTCATGATTTGTATTTGTTATTTTTGGTTTAGTAGTTGGTTTCATGTTTTGGCCTTGTTCATGTGTCTTGTCTCGTCTTGTCTATTGTGTCCACCTGTGCTCGTTTACCCAATCCCTAGTGTCAACCAATCCGGTCCTTCCAACCCTCCATGTCTTGTCCAGGTGCTCCTCGTTGTCTCGTCAATTTGTGTGTATTTAGTTCCCTGGTTGCTTTCAGTTCTTGTTGGTTCATTGTCATTTTAAGTGTCGCTTGTCCCTGTCGCTTTTCCCTGTTGCCAGTTCCTGTCGCCAGTTCCTGTCGCCTCTCCCTGTAGTTGGTTTCCTGTCGTTAAGTTTTTCCAAGTTCCTTGTTTGCCTTAGTTTTCTGTTTAATAAATGCCCTTTAAGTTACCCCTGCCTGGCTTCCCTGCGTTTGGGTCCTCACCTTCCTCAACCTTGACAGAATGAACCAACCAGTACTGGACCCAGCAGGAAGCTCACGGCGACGAGTTCGCCGTCGCCGCTCAAGCTGGTACCCCCCTCAGCCTGCCGACCAACCCCTTCGTGTGAGTTCTATATGTTCCGCCAAGCCAGTTCCCCACTCTTCTTCGTCTCGTGTTAACATCTTTGATTACGACACCATTTTGTCCCCCCATGTTTTTGTTAATTCAGATTTAGATGATGACTCCTATTTTCATTTGTCTGATTCCGAGTTTGACCCAGATTTTGATTTTTCTCAAGAGTTTTCTTCTCCCAGTCAGTTTTTGTCACGGTTTTCTTTTGAGTCCACCCCTGAATCCCACCCATCAGACCTTTACTTGGGCACCCGGTTGGCCATCTATCCCGGACCTCCGCGGGGTGGTCAACGACGGCGCCCAAGTAAAGGGTCTGCCACCTTTCGTAATAACACCCACTTTTTACACCCTGAGTCACGTTTTTCCGATTCACTTAGTTCACCTCGTCCGTCTGTTTCTGTACCTCGTCCACAGTCGGTTTCTGCACCACCTTCCGTTCGACCCACGTTTTGTAGCGCACGTTCACCAGCCCCTGTTGTCCCGGTCCCTCGTGTCCTTCGCGTCTCCCGTTCCCCTGAATCCCTATGGCGGCAGGCTGATAGGGATCAGGTCCCCGACCCGGCTCCTCACGAGCTGCAGCCTCCCGACCCAGCTGCTTGCAAGCTGCAGCCTCCCGTCCCGGCTCCTCGCCAGCTGCTGCCTCCCGTCCCGGCTCCTCGCCAGCTGCTGCCTCCCGTCCCGGCTCCTCGCCAGCTGCAGCCTCCCGTCCCGGCTCCTCGCCAGCTGCAGCCTCCCGTCCCAGCTCCTCGCCAGGTGCAGCCTCCCGTCCCGGCTCCTCGCCAGCTGCAGCCTCCCGTCCCGGCTCCTCGCCAGCTGCAGCCTCCCGTCCCGGCTCCTCGCCAGCTGCAGCCTCCCGTCCCGGCTCCTCGCCAGCTGCAGCCTCCCATCCCGGCTCCTCGCCAGCTGCAGCCTCCCGCCCCGGCTCCTCGCCAGCTGCAGCGTCCCGCCCCGGCTCCTCGCCAGCTGCAGCGTCCCGTCCCGGCTCCTCGCCAGCTGCAGCGTCCCGTCCCGGCTCCTCGCCAGCTGCAGCAACTCACGCAGCCTCCAGAGTCCCACTCGGGCTCACCGCCAGCTGCTGAACTCTGTTCCGGCTCCTCCCCAGCTGCTGAGCCTCGTCCCGGCTCCTCGACAGCTGCTGAGCCCCGTTCCGGCTCCCCGCCAGCTGCTGAGCCCCGTTCCGGCTCCCCGCCACAAGTCCCTGTTCCGGCGGAGCACGTCCTGCGTCCGCCACCAGTCCCTGTTCCGGCGGAGCACGTCCTGCGTCCGCCACCAGTCCCTGTTCCGGCGGAGCACGTCCTGCGTCCGCCACCAGTCCCTGTTCCGGCGGAGCACGTCCTGCGTCCGCCACAAGTCCCTGTTCCGGCGGAGCACGCCGTGCGTCCGCCACAAGTCCCTGTTCCGGCGGAGCACGTCGTGCGTCCGCCACGAGTCCCTGTTCCGGCGGAGCACGTCGTGCGTCCGCCACGAGTCCCTGTTCCGGCGGAGCACGTCGTGCGTCCGCCACAAGTCCCTGTTCCGGCGGAGCACGTCGTGCGTCCGCCACAAGTCCCTGTTCCGGCGGAGCACGCCCTGCGTCCGCCACCAGTCCCTGTTCCGGCGGAGCACGCCCTGCGTCCGCCACCAGTCCCTGTTCCGGCGGAGCTCGCCCTGCGTCCGCCGCAAGTCCCTGTTCCGGCGGAGCACGTCCTGCGTCCGCCACAAGTCCCTGTTCCGGCGGAGCACGTTCTGCGTCCGCCACCAGTCCCTGTCCCCGCTGCGCCCGGCCCGCCGCCGCTCCAAGTCCCGGCCTCTGGTGCGCCCGGCCCGCCGCCGCTCCAAATTCCTGCCTCGGCGGTGCTCGACGATCCGCCGTCGCCCCAAGCTCCTTTTTCGGCGGGACTCGACGATCCGCCGGCGCTCCAGTTTCCTGCCTGGGCGGTGGATGACGACCCGCCGTCGCTTCTCGTCTCTGCCACAGCGGCGCCCGACGAAGCGCAGCCGCTCCCGGTGCCTGTCTCGGCGGGGTTCGACGACCAGCCGCCGCTCCACGTTCCAGTCTCGGCGGCGTTCGACGACCGGCCGCCGCTCCACGTTCCTGTCTCGGCGGGGTTCGACGACCGGCCGCCGCTCCACGTTCCTGTCTCGGCGGGGTTCGACGACCGGCCGCCGCTCCACGTTCCTGTCTCGGCGGGGTTCGACGACCGGCCGCCGTTCCACGTTCCTGTCTCTGCGGGGTTCGACGACCAGCCGCCGTTCCACGTTCCTGTCTCGGCGGGGTTCGACGACCGGCCGCCGCTCCACGTTCCAGTCTCGGCGGCGTTCGACGACCGGCCGCCGCTCCATGTTCCTGTCTCGGCGGGGTTCGACGACCAGCCGCCGCTCCACGTTCCTGTCTCGGCGGGGTTCGACGACCAGCCGCCGTTCCACGTTCCTGTCTCGGCGGGGTTCGACGACCAGCCGCCGCTCCAAGTGCCTGCCTCGGCTGCGCCCGCCCCGTCGCTGCTCCAAGCTCCGGTCTCTGCTGCATCCGGCGTCCCCCCGCCGCGTCTCGTCTCAGCCTCGTCAGCGGACTCCATGCGGCGTTCGGGTCATCCCGGACGTCCGCCTGAATGGCCGCCCTTGGACTTATGCGTCTGTCCTCCCGGACGCCCGCCTGAATGGCCACGGCTAGACTCCCTGGTCTGGTTTCCCGGACGGCCGCCTGAAGGGCCACGGCTGGACTCGCTGGTCTGGCCTCCCGGACGCCCGCCTGACCAGCCTTGATTGCGGACTGTGGTCCCGCCTCCTGGCCCCCTTCCGCCCACCCTGATTTTGGACAATTTTCTTTTGTTTGTGTTTGGGACGTCTGGGATCCGTCCCTTAAAGGGGGGGTACTGTCATGATTTGTATTTGTTATTTTTGGTTTAGTAGTTGGTTTCATGTTTTGGCCTTGTTCATGTGTCTTGTCTCGTCTTGTCTATTGTGTCCACCTGTGCTCGTTTACCCAATCCCTAGTGTCAACCAATCCGGTCCTTCCAACCCTCCATGTCTTGTCCAGGTGCTCCTCGTTGTCTCGTCAATTTGTGTGTATTTAGTTCCCTGGTTGCTTTCAGTTCTTGTTGGTTCATTGTCATTTTAAGTGTCGCTTGTCCCTGTCGCTTTTCCCTGTTGCCAGTTCCTGTCGCCAGTTCCTGTCGCCTCTCCCTGTAGTTGGTTTCCTGTCGTTAAGTTTTTCCAAGTTCCTTGTTTGCCTTAGTTTTCTGTTTAATAAATGCCCTTTAAGTTACCCCTGCCTGGCTTCCCTGCGTTTGGGTCCTCACCTTCCTCAACCTTGACAATTAAGATGTCTTCAGGTCGGGACGTTTTATTTACAGGTGAAGGTTTGGATTTTTAGGAGCATGTGCAGGGGAGTTATTAAGCATTCATTTATTTGTATTAGGTTCATTTTGTCTTCTTATTATTGATATTTGACTGATTCATTAAAAGCAGACATTTATGTTTTAGGTTAATTTTTTACCTGACATGTTTCGGCGAGTCTTTCGCCTTCTTCAGAGTGTCGCATGATGGTGTCTTGAGACCAGTCTTTATCAGCTGATGTTCCATGAGGGTGTGACTTACCTGTCAAAAAAATTAAAAAATCAGAGCAGTAAAAGAACAAGCACAACATGAACATTACAAATCAGCAATCACTGACCACTGCAAAAGGGAAAACCACATCATGGACCGGGAGAAGGGCAGGGTCATCCGCACAGAAGAGAACAAACAACAGCGCTGGATCAGAGAGGCCATTGAGATCTGCAAGCGAGGCATAAAAACCATGAACAGAGACAAGGGAGCCTTCATCCTCTCTACCACCTGGAGCAGCATTTTGGCGGAGTGAACGGACAGCGGGGGGCGTGACTTGCCTTCATTCTTGTGACAGGTAAGTCACGCCCTCATGGAACATCAGCTGATAAAGACGGGCCACAAGACACCATCATGTGACACTCTGAAGAAGGCGAAAGACTTTCGTATTGTGACATCCTCAAGGCCTAAACACTCATCCGAGCAAATGTAAGGTAGATTTTGTTAACCTGCCCGGAGAAAAAAATCAACGAAAATAATTTGTATTTGTTTTAACCAGTTGGTGGCGCTACCACTGCGATCAAAAATAAGTTGGCAGCCGTCTTCAGGGCCTGAATATCCTCAAATGTGAAAAATTTCGAGAAGATGGATCATCTGAATCATTTTGCAGGAACTTTTGTTGCCACGGAGAATAATCAGACTCTGCGGCACCGTAATACCCACGCCCTTCGAAGGAAAGTCACAAAAATAGGGATAGAGTAAGATCAATGTCTTGAGTCTTTTCTAGCCAATTTTCAATCAGATTCGTTAAAAGGGCACCGTGCAGTACGTCAAAATGTAAAAAATGATATTGATTGGCGCAAGGTGTATAACTGAATATAAACATATAGATGTCTTCAGGTACAGACTCTTTATGTACATGTGAAGTTTTGGATTTTTAGCAGCATGTGCAGGAGAGTTATTAAGCATTTTGTCCATTGCGGCGAAGGAAATCTTAAGTGAAAACTTTGATGCCCCGCCCCCGTCATATAGTATTTCGGAAACAAAAAATTTTAGCCCCAGTGTTTGTGCCAGGTCTTCAGATGCTACAGACAGAATTTTAAGGCAATCAGATGAAGCCTTTAGGATCAGGGTGCAAAAGAATGACCCCTGTAAACATGCAAAAAAGGGCAAAAGTCGGACTTTCAAAAATTCATAACTCACTTCCTGTTCATATTAGACGTTAAAATATCAAATTTTTCGCCATGCCCGATGAGACTGCCAAGTTTGGTGAGTTTTTGTGCATGTTTCGGGGGTCAAAAATGCGATCGAACAATCGGAAAAATAATAATAATAATAATTTCTACAAAAACAATAGGGACTTCGCAGCGGTCGCTGCTCAGGCCCTAATAATAATAATAATAATAATAATAAAAGTAATAATATTTTCTACAAAAACAATAGGGACCTCGCAGCCGTCGCAGCTCGGGCCCTAATAACAATTTCTAGAAAAACAATAGGGACCTCGCCGCCGTCGCTGCTCGGGCCCCAATAATAATTTCTACACAAAGTCCATTGTGGTGACCCGCCCCCTTTTAAGTAAATTCAAAATGGCCGACTTCCTGTAAAACCTAGCTCATTGCTCCAAGAGACTTTTTTGTAGGTCTTGGTCTTATACATACAGTGAACCCTCGCTACTTCGCGGTTCACCTTTCGCGGGTTCAGTGCTTCGCGGGTCTAAAAAATATTCGGGGGCATTGTAGTTTCGCCGAGCGGCACGACGGGGCGCTGGAGCGGTTAGACGGCCGGCGTGCGCCGAAGAAGAGCGTGGGCGAAGAGGAGAGTGGACGAAGAAGAGCACGTTCCCCCGGACACGATCGGTGGCGACGTTTCGCGCGGTTCGGACCGTACCAGAGCTCCGGCCAGCGTGCGTGGCAGTTAAGCCGTAGAGGAGCACCTTCCCCGGGCACGGGCGGTGCCAAGCGGCCCCTAAGTTTAACCGAATGGAAGCTCCGGAGGAGGAGGGCATGCTCGCGTCACAGTAAGCCAAAGAGGAGCACCTTCCCCGGGCACGGGCGGTTCCAAGCGGCCCCTAAGTTTAACCGAATGGAAGCTCCGGAGGAGGAGGGCATGCTCGCGTCACAGTAAGCCGAAGAGGAGCACCTTCCCCGGGCACGGGCGGTGCCAAGCGGCCCCTAAGTTTAACCGAATGGAATCTCCGGGGGAGGAGGACGGGCGTGTGTCACAGTTAAGCCAAATTGGAGCACCTCTTCTGCCCGGGCACGAGCGGAGCGCGAGGCTGTCAGTTATGAATGAATAAATAAATAAAGAATGCCACCTTTCATTTCACAGGGCACACCGGACGGCGTACCAGCAGGTAAAAGTCGGAGTAATTAAATAAATACAAAAAGAATGGCTGGGGAATAAAAAAATAATACGTTTTAATAATAATTTGGTTTTTTTGTTATAACATGAATTTCACTCTCTCTCTCCCCGTATATATATATATATATATATATATATATATATATATATATATATATATATATATATTTATATATTTATTATATATATTGTATATTTTTTTTAAGCATTTTTGAAGGTGCGCCGCTACTTCGCGGATTTTCAGTTTTCGCGGGTGGTCTCGGTCCCCATTAACCGCGATAACCGAGGGTTCACTGTACTCCATAAAATTTACAAAAAGCGAGGTGAAACACTCAACCAGAGCTGCTTTTTTTTAACATTTCTCGAGGGCCATGGCGAGCCATTTCAAAAAAGCTGCACAACTAACGTATAAAATATTGATAAATTTGCTCGGCCTGATGTGTGTGTAAAGTTTTACGAGATGTCGTTCATATTTAGAACCTCATAATCAGCTTTGTTTTATTGCCGAACAGTGCAATGCCACTCCCACAACTTTTCACGAAAAAGGACTAATTTCGTATTGTGACATCCTCATGGCCGAAACAGTCATCCGAGCATATATGAGGGCGACCTTGTTGAGTTGCACGGAGAAAAACATCCAAGAAAATAACTTGTATTAGCTTTTACCAGTTGGTGGCGCTACTACTACGATGTAAAATAAGTTGGTAGATGTCTTCTGGGCTGAAGTATCCTCAAATGTGTACAACTTCGAGAAGATAGGATCATCTGAGTCATGTTGCCGGAGCTTTTGTTGCCACAGAGTACAATCGGACTTTTCAGCACCGTAATAGCCACGCCTTTTGCCAAAACGTCACAAAATTCGGCAGAAAGTAAGATCATTGTCTTGAGTCTTTTCTGACTAATTTTCAGTCGGATTCGTCAAAAGGGCACCGTGCAGTACGTGAAAATTAAAATAAAAACAAATTTTTGATTCCACTTGGCGGCGCTGTGTGTATAACAAAATAATAACATTAAGATGTCTTCAGGTCGGGACGTTTTATTTACAGGTGAAGGTTTGGATTTTTAGGAGCATGTGCAGGGGAGTTATTAAGCATTCATTTATTTGTATTAGGTTCATTTTGTCTTCTTATTATTGATATTTGACTGATTCATTAAAAGCAGACAATTATGTTTTAGGTTAATTTTTTACCTGACATGTTTCGGCGAGTCTTTTGCCTTCTTCAGAGTGTCGCATGATGGTGTCTTGAGACCCGTCTTTATCAGCTGATGTTCCATGAGGGTGTGACTTACCTGTCAAAAAAATGAAAAAATCAGAGCAGTAAAAGAACAAGCACAACATGAACATTACAAATCAGCAATCACTGACCACTGCAAAAGGGAAAACCACATCATGGACCGGGAGAAGGGCAGGGTCATCCGCACCGAAGAGAACAAACAACAGCGCTGGATCAGAGAGGCCATTGAGATCTGCAAGCGAGGCATAAAAACCATGAACAGAGACAAGGGAGCCTTCATCCTCTCTACCACCTGGAGCAGCATTTTGGCGGAGTGAACGGACAGCGGGGGGCGTGACTTGCCTTCATTCTTGTGACAGGTAAGTCACGCCCTCATGGAACATCAGCTGATAAAGACAGGTCACAAGACAGCATCATGTGACACTCTGAAGAAGGCTAAAGACTTTCGTATTGTGACATGCTCAAGGCCTAAACACTCATCCGAGCAAATATAAGGTAGATTTTGTTCACCTGCCCGGAGAAAAACATCAACGAAAATAATTTGTATTTGTTTTAACCAGTTGGTGGCGCTACCACTGCGATCAAAAATAAGTTGGCAGCCGTCTTCAGGGCCTGAATATCCTCAAATGTGAAAAATTTCGAGAAGATGGATCATCTGAATCATTTTGCAGGAACTTTTGTTGCCACTGAGAATAATCAGACTCTGCGGCACCGTAATAGCCACGCCCTTCGAAGGAAAGTCACAAAAATAGGGATAGAGTAAGATCAATGTCTTGAGTCTTTTCTAGCCAATTTTCAATCAGATTCGTTAAAAGGGCACCGTGCAGTACGTCAAAATGTAAAAAATGATATTGATTGGCGCAAGGTGTATAACTGAATATAAACATATAGATGTCTTCAGGTACAGACTTTTTATGTACATGTGAAGTTTTGGATTTTTAGCAGCATGTGCAGGAGAGTTATTAAGCATTTTGTCCATTGCGGCGAAGGAAATCTTAAGTGAAAACTTTGAAGACCCGCCCCCGTCATATAGTATTTCGGAAACAAAAAATTTTAGCCCCAGTGTTTGTCCCAGGTCTTCAGATGCTACAGACAGAATTTTAAGGCAATCAGATGAAGCCTTTAGGATCAGGGTGCAAAAGAATGACCCCTGTAAACATGCAAAAAAGGGCAAAAGTCGGACTTTCAAAAATTCATAACTCACTTCCTGTTCATATTAGACGTTAAAATATCAAATTTTTCGCCATGCCCGATGAGACTGCCAAGTTTGGTGAGTTTTTGTGCATGTTTCGGGGGTCAAAAATGCGATCGAACAATCGGAAAAATAATAATAATAATAATTTCTACAAAAACAATAGGGACTTCGCAGCGGTCGCTGCTCAGGCCCTAATAATAATAATAATAATATTAATAATAATAAAAGTAATAATATTTTCTACAAAAACAATAGGGACCTCGCAGCCGTCGCAGCTCGGGCCCTAATAACAATTTCTAGAAAAACAATAGGGACCTCGCAGCGGTCACTGCTCGGGCCCTAATAATAATAATAATAAAAATAATAATAATTTCCACAAAAACAATGGGGACCTCGTAGCGGTCGCTGCTCAGGCCCTAATAATAATTTCTACAAAAACAATAGGGACCTCGCCGCCGTCGCTGCTCGGGCCCCAATAATAATTTCTACACAAAGTCCATTGTGGTGACCCGCCCCCTTTTAAGTAAATTCAAAATGGCCGACTTCCTGTAAAACCTAGCTCATTGCTCCAAGAGACTTTTTTGTAGGTCTTGGTCTTATACATACAGTGAACCCTCGCTACTTCGCGGTTCACCTTTCGCGGGTTCAGTGCTTCGCGGGTCTAAAAAATATTCGGGGGCATTGTAGTTTCGCCGAGCGAAAATAATTTGTATTTGTTTTAACCAGTTGGTGGCGCTACCACTGCGATCAAAAATAAGTTGGCAGCCGTCTTCAGGGCCTGAATATCCTCAAATGGGGCGCTGGAGCGGTTAGACGGCCGGCGTGCGCCGAAGAAGAGCGTGGGCGAAGAGGAGAGTGGACGAAGAAGAGCACGTTCTCCCGGACACGATCGGTGGCGACGTTTCGCGCGGTTCGGACCGTACCAGAGCTCCGGCCGGCGTGCGTGGCAGTTAAGCCGTAGAGGAGCACCTTCCCCGGGCACGGGCGGTGCCAAGCGGCCCCTAAGTTTAACCGAATGGAAGCTCCGGAGGAGGAGGGCATGCTCGCGTCACAGTAAGCCGAAGAGGAGCACCTTCCCCGGGCACGGGCGGTTCCAAGCGGCCCCTAAGTTTAACCGAATGGAAGCTCCGGAGGAGGAGGGCATGCTCGCGTCACAGTAAGCCGAAGAGGAGCACCTTCCCCGGGCACGGGCGGTTCCAAGCGGCCCCTAAGTTTAACTGAATGGAAGCTCCGGAGGAGGAGGGCATGCTCGCGTCACAGTAAGCCGAAGAGGAGCACCTTCCCCGGGCACGGGCGGTGCCAAGCGGCCCCTAAGTTTAACAGAATGGAAGTTCCGGGGGAGGAGGGCGGGCGTGTGTCACAGTTAAGCCGAATTGGAGCACCTCTTCCGCCCGGGCACGAGCGGAGCGCGAGGCTGTCAGTTATGAATGAATAAATGAATAAATAAATAAAGAATGCCACCTTTCATTTCACAGGGCACACCGGACGGCGTACCAGCAGGTAAAAGTCGGAGTAATTAAATAAATACAAAAAGAATGGCTGGGGAATAAAAAAATAATACGTTTTAATAATAATTTGGTTTTTTTGTTATAAAATGAATTTCACTCTCTCTCTCCCCGTATATATATATATATATATATATATATATCTATATATATATATATTGTATATTTTTTTAAGCATTTTTGAAGGTGCGCCGCTACTTCGCGGATTTTCAGTTTTCGCGGGTGGTCTCGGTCCCCATTAACCGCGATAACCGAGGGTTCACTGTACTCCATAAAATTTACAAAAAGCGAGGTGAAACACTCAATCAGGGCTGCTTTTTTGAACATTTCTCGAGGGCCATGGCGAGCCATTTCAAAAAAGCTGCACAACTAACGTATAAAATATTGATAAATTTGCTCGGCCTGATGTGTGTGTAAAGTTTCACGAGTTGTCGTTCATATTTAGAACCTCATAATCAGCGTTGTTTTATTGCCGAACAGTGCAATGCCACTCCCACAACTTTTCACGAAAAAGGACTAATTTCGTATTGTGACATCCTCATGGCCGAAACAGTCATCCGAGCATATATGAGGGCGACCTTGTTGAGTTGCACGGAGAAAAACATCCAAGAAAATAACTTGTATTAGCTTTTACCAGTTGGTGGCGCTACTACTACGATGTAAAATAAGTTGGTAGATGTCTTCTGGGCTGAAGTATCCTCAAATGTGTACAACTTCGAGAAGATAGGATCATCTGAGTCATGTTGCCGGAGCTTTTGTTGCCACAGAGTACAATCGGACTTTTCAGCACCGTAATAGCCACGCCTTTTGCCAAAACGTCACAAAATTCGGCAGAGAGTAAGATCATTGTCTTGAGTCTTTTCTGACTAATTTTCAGTCGGATTCGTCAAAAGGGCACCGTGCAGTACGTGAAAATTAAAATAAAAACAAATTTTTGATTCCACTTGGCGGCGCTGTGTGTATAACAAAATAATAACATTAAGATGTCTTCAGGTCGGGACGTTTTATTTACAGGTGAAGGTTTGGATTTTTAGGAGCATGTGCAGGGGAGTTATTAAGCATTCATTTATTTGTATTAGGTTCATTTTGTCTTCTTATTATTGATATTTGACTGATTCATTAAAAGCAGACAATTATGTTTTAGGTTAATTTTTTACCTGACATGTTTCGGCGAGTCTTTTGCCTTCTTCAGAGTGTCGCATGATGGTGTCTTGAGACCCGTCTTTATCAGCTGATGTTCCATGAGGGTGTGACTTACCTGTCAAAAAAATGAAAAAATCAGAGCAGTAAAAGAACAAGCACAACATGAACATTACAAATCAGCAATCACTGACCACTGCAAAAGGGAAAACCACATCATGGACCGGGAGAAGGGCAGGGTCATCCGCACCGAAGAGAACAAACAACAGCGCTGGATCAGAGAGGCCATTGAGATCTGCAAGCGAGGCATAAAAACCATGAACAGAGACAAGGGAGCCTTCATCCTCTCTACCACCTGGAGCAGCATTTTGGCGGAGTGAACGGACAGCGGGGGGCGTGACTTGCCTTCATTCTTGTGACAGGTAAGTCACGCCCTCATGGAACATCAGCTGATAAAGACGGGCCACAAGACACCATCATGTGACACTCTGAAGAAGGCGAAAGACTTTCGTATTGTGACATCCTCAAGGCCTAAACACTCATCCGAGCAAATGTAAGGTAGATTTTGTTAACCTGCCCGGAGAAAAAAATCAACGAAAATAATTTGTATTTGTTTTAACCAGTTGGTGGCGCTACCACTGCGATCAAAAATAAGTTGGCAGCCGTCTTCAGGGCCTGAATATCCTCAAATGTGAAAAATTTCGAGAAGATGGATCATCTGAATCATTTTGCAGGAACTTTTGTTGCCACGGAGAATAATCAGACTCTGCGGCACCGTAATAGCCACGCCCTTCGAAGGAAAGTCACAAAAATAGGGATAGAGTAAGATCAATGTCTTGAGTCTTTTCTAGCCAATTTTCAATCAGATTCGTTAAAAGGGCACCGTGCAGTACGTCAAAATGTAAAAATTGATATTGATTGGCGCAAGGTGTATAACTGAATATAAACATATAGATGTCTTCAGGTACAGACTCTTTATGTACATGTGAAGTTTTGGATTTTTAGCAGCATGTGCAGGAATGTTACTAAGCATTTTGTCCATTGCGGCGAAGGAAATCTTAAGTGAAAACTTTGAAGCCCCGCCCCCGTCATATAGTATTTCGGAAACAAAAAATTTTAGCCCCAGTGTTTGTCCCAGGTCTTCAGATGCTACAGACAGAATTTTAAGGCAATCAGATGAAGCCTTTAGGATCAGGGTGCAAAAGAATGACCCCTGTAAACATGCAAAAAAGGGCAAAAGTCGGACTTTCAAAAATTCATAACTCACTTCCTGTTCATATTAGACGTTAAAATATCAAATTTTTCGCCATGCCCGATGAGACTGCCAAGTTTGGTGAGTTTTTGTGCATGTTTCGGGGGTCAAAAATGCGATCGAACAATCGGAAAAATAATAATAATAATAATTTCTACAAAAACAATAGGGACTTCGCAGCGGTCGCTGCTCAGGCCCTAATAATAATAATAATAATAATAATAAAAGTAATAATGTTTTCTACAAAAACAATAGGGACCTCGCCGCGGTCGCTGCTCGGGGCCCAATAATAATTTCTACACAAAGTCCATTGTGGTGACCCGCCCCCTTTTAAGTAAATTCAAAATGGCCGACTTCCTGTAAAACCTAGCTCATTGCTCCAAGAGACTTTTTTGTAGGTCTTGGTCTTATACATACAGTGAACCCTCGCTACTTCGCGGTTCACCTTTCGCGGGTTCAGTGCTTCGCGGGTCTAAAAAATATTCGGGGGCATTGTAGTTTCGCCGAGCGGCACGACGGGGCGCTGGAGCGGTTAGACGGCCGGCGTGCGCCGAAGAAGAGCGTGGGCGAAGAGGAGAGTGGACGAAGAAGAGCACGTTCCCCCGGACACGATCGGTGGCGACGTTTCGCGCGGTTCGGACCGTACCAGAGCTCCGGCCGGCGTGCGTGGCAGTTAAGCCGTAGAGGAGCACCTTCCCCGGGCACGGGCGGTTCCAAGCGGCCCCTAAGTTTAACCGAATGGAAGCTCCGGAGGAGGAGGGCATGCTCGCGTCACAGTAAGCCGAAGAGGAGCACCTTCCCCGGGCACGGGCGGTGCCAAGCGGCCCCTAAGTTTAACCGAATGGAAGCTCCGGGGGAGGAGGGCGGGCGTGTGTCACAGTTAAGCCAAATTGGAGCACCTCTTCTGCCCGGGCACGAGCGGAGCGCGAGGCTGTCAGTTATGAATGAATAAATGAATAAATAAATAAAGAATGCCACCTTTCATTTCACAGGGCACACCGGACGGCGTACCAGCAGGTAAAAGTCGGAGTAATTAAATAAATACTAAAAGAATGGCTGGGGAATAAAAAAATAATACGTTTTAATAATAATTTGGTTTTTTTGTTATAACATGAATTTCACTCTCTCTCTCCCCGTATATATATATATATATATATATATATATATATATATATATATATATATTTATTATATATATTGTTTATTTTTTTTAAGCATTTTTGAAGGTGCGCCGCTACTTCGCGGATTTTCAGTTTTCGCGGGTGGTCTCGGTCCCCGTTAACCGCGATAACCGAGGGTTCACTGTACTCCATAAAATTTACAAAAAGCGAGGTGAAACACTCAACCAGAGCTGCTTTTTTTAACATTTCTCGAGGGCCATGGCGAGCCATTTCAAAAAAGCTGCACAACTAACGTATAAAATATTGATAAATTTGCTCGGCCTGATGTGTGTGTAAAGTTTTACGAGTTGTCGTTCATATTTAGAACCTCATAATCAGCTTTGTTTTATTGCCGAACAGTGCAATGCCACTCCCACAACTTTTCATGAAAAAGGACGAATTTCGTATTGTGACATCCTCATGGCCGAAACAGTCATCCGAGCATATATGAGGGCGACCTTGTTGAGTTGCACGGAGAAAAACATCCAAGAAAATAACTTGTATTAGCTTTTACCAGTTGGTGGCGCTACTACTACGATGGAAAATAAGTTGGTAGATGTCTTCAGGGCTGAAGTATCCTCAAATGTGTACAACTTCGAGAAGATAGGATCATCTGAGTCATGTTGCCGGAGCTTTTGTTGCCACAGAGTACAATCGGACTTTTCAGCACCTTAATAGCCACGCCTTTTGCCAAAACGTCACAAAATTCGGCAGAGAGTAAGATCATTGTCTTGAGTCTTTTCTGACTCATTTTCAGTCGGATTCGTCAAAAGGGCACCGTGCAGTACGTGAAAATTAAAATAAAAACTAATTTTTGATTCCACTTGGCGGCACTGTGTGTATAACAAAATAATAACATTAAGATGTCTTCAGGTCGGGACGTTTTATTTACAGGTGAAGGTTTGGATTTTTAGGAGCATGTGCAGGGGAGTTATTAAGCATTCATTTATTTGTATTAGGTTCATTTTGTCTTCTTATTATTGATATTTGACTGATTCATTAAAAGCAGACAATTATGTTTTAGGTTAATTTTTTACCTGACATGTTTCGGCGAGTCTTTCGCCTTCTTCAGAGTGTCGCATGATGGTGTCTTGAGACCCGTCTTTATCAGCTGATGTTCCATGAGGGTGTGACTTACCTGTCAAAAAAATGAAAAAATCAGAGCAGTAAAAGAACAAGCACAACATGAACATTACAAATCAGCAATCACTGACCACTGCAAAAGGGAAAACCACATCATGGACCGGGAGAAGGGCAGGGTCATCCGCCCAGAAGAGAACAAACAACAGCGCTGGATCAGAGAGGCCATTGAGATCTGCAAGCGAGGCATAAAAACCATGAACAGAGACAAGGGAGCCTTCATCCTCTCTACCACCTGGACCAGCATCTTGGCGGAGTGAACGGACAGCGGGGGGCGTGACTTGCCTTCATTCTTGTGACAGGTAAGTCACGCCCTCATGGAACATCAGCTGATAAAGACGGGTCACAAGACAGCATCATGTGACACTCTGAAGAAGGCGAAAGACTTTTGTATTGTGACATGCTCAAGGCCTAAACACTCATCCGAGCAAATATAAGGTAGATTTTGTTCACCTGCCCGGAGAAAAACATCAACGAAAATAATTTGTATTTGTTTTAACCAGTTGGTGGCGCTACCACTGCGATCAAAAATAAGTTGGCAGCCGTCTTCAGGGCCTGAATATCCTCAAATGTGAAAGATTTCCAGAAGATGGATCATCTGAATCATTTTGCAGGAACTTTTGTTGCCACGGAGAATAATCAGACTCTGCGGCACCGTAATAGCCACGCCCTTTGAAGGAAAGTCATAAAAATAGGGATAGAGTAAGATCAATGTCTTGAGTCTTTTCTAGCCAATTTTCAATCGGATTCGTTAAAAGGGCACCATGCAGTACGTCAAAATGTAAAAAATGATATTGATTGGCGCAAGGTGTATAACTGAATATAAACATATAGATGTCTTCAGGTACAGACTCTTTATGTACATGTGAAGTTTTGGATTTTTAGCAGCATGTGCAGGAGAGTTATTAAGCATTTTGTCCATTGCGGCGAAGGAAATCTTAAGTGAAAACTTTGAAGCCCCGCCCCCGTCATATAGTATTTCGGAAACAAAAAATTTTAGCCCCAGTGTTTGTCCCAGGTCTTCAGATGCTACAGACAGAATTTTAAGGCAATCAGATGAAGCCTTTAGGATCAGGGTGCAAAAGAATGACCCCTGTAAACATGCAAAAAAGGGCAAAAGTCGGACTTTCAAAAATTCATAACTCACTTCCTGTTCATATTAGACGTTAAAATATCAAATTTTTCGCCATGCCCGATGAGACTGCCAAGTTTGGTGAGTTTTTGTGCATGTTTCGGGGGTCAAAAATGCGATCGAACAATCGGAAAAATAATAATAATAATAATTTCTACAAAAACAATAGGGACTTCGCAGCGGTCGCTGCTCAGGCCCTAATAATAATAATAATAATAATAATAAAAGTAATAATATTTTCTACAAAAACAATAGGGACCTCGCCGCGGTCGCGGCTCGGGCCCCAATAATAATTTCTACACAAAGTCCATTGTGGTGACCCGCCCCCTTTTAAGTAAATTCAAAATGGCCGACTTCCTGTAAAACCTAGCTCATTGCTCCAAGAGACTTTTTTGTAGGTCTTGGTCTTATACATACAGTGAACCCTCGCTACTTCGCTGTTCACCTTTCGCGGGTTCAGTGCTTCGCGGGTCTAAAAAATATTCGGGGGCATTGTAGTTTCGCCGAGCGGCACGACGGGGCGCTGGAGCGGTTAGACGGCCGGCGTGCGCCGAAGAAGAGCGTGGGCGAAGAGGAGAGTGGACGAAGAAGAGCACGTTCCCCCGGACACGATCGGTGGCGACGTTTCGCGCGGTTCGGACCGTACCAGAGCTCCGGCCGGCGTGCGTGGCAGTTAAGCCGTAGAGGAGCACCTTCCCCGGGCACGGGCGGTTCCAAGCGGCCCCTAAGTTTAACCGAATGGAAGCTCCGGAGGAGGAGGGCATGCTCGCGTCACAGTAAGCCGAAGAGGAGCACCTTCCCCGGGCACGGGCGGTGCCAAGCGGCCCCTAAGTTTAACCGAATGGAAGCTCCGGGGGAGGAGGGCGGGCGTGTGTCACAGTTAAGCCAAATTGGAGCACCTCTTCTGCCCGGGCACGAGCGGAGCGCGAGGCTGTCAGTTATGAATGAATAAATGAATAAATAAATAAAGAATGCCACCTTTCATTTCACAGGGCACACCGGACGGCGTACCAGCAGGTAAAAGTCGGAGTAATTAAATAAATACTAAAAGAATGGCTGGGGAATAAAAAAATAATACGTTTTAATAATAATTTGTTTTTTTTGTTATAACATGAATTTCACTCTCTCTCTCCCCGTATATATATATATATATATATATATATATATATATATATATTTATTATATATATTGTTTATTTTTTTTAAGCATTTTTGAAGGTGCGCCGCTACTTCGCGGATTTTCAGTTTTCGCGGGTGGTCTCGGTCCCCGTTAACCGCGATAACCGAGGGTTCACTGTACTCCATAAAATTTACAAAAAGCGAGGTGAAACACTCAACCAGAGCTGCTTTTTTTAACATTTCTCGAGGGCCATGGCGAGCCATTTCAAAAAAGCTGCACAACTAACGTATAAAATATTGATAAATTTGCTCGGCCTGATGTGTGTGTAAAGTTTTACGAGTTGTCGTTCATATTTAGAACCTCATAATCAGCTTTGTTTTATTGCCGAACAGTGCAATGCCACTCCCACAACTTTTCATGAAAAAGGACGAATTTCGTATTGTGACATCCTCATGGCCGAAACAGTCATCCGAGCATATATGAGGGCGACCTTGTTGAGTTGCACGGAGAAAAACATCCAAGAAAATAACTTGTATTAGCTTTTACCAGTTGGTGGCGCTACTACTACGATGGAAAATAAGTTGGTAGATGTCTTCAGGGCTGAAGTATCCTCAAATGTGTACAACTTCGAGAAGATAGGATCATCTGAGTCATGTTGCCGGAGCTTTTGTTGCCACAGAGTACAATCGGACTTTTCAGCACCTTAATAGCCACGCCTTTTGCCAAAACGTCACAAAATTCGGCAGAGAGTAAGATCATTGTCTTGAGTCTTTTCTGACTCATTTTCAGTCGGATTCGTCAAAAGGGCACCGTGCAGTACGTGAAAATTAAAATAAAAACTAATTTTTGATTCCACTTGGCGGCACTGTGTGTATAACAAAATAATAACATTAAGATGTCTTCAGGTCGGGACGTTTTATTTACAGGTGAAGGTTTGGATTTTTAGGAGCATGTGCAGGGGAGTTATTAAGCATTCATTTATTTGTATTAGGTTCATTTTGTCTTCTTATTATTGATATTTGACTGATTCATTAAAAGCAGACAATTATGTTTTAGGTTAATTTTTTACCTGACATGTTTCGGCGAGTCTTTCGCCTTCTTCAGAGTGTCGCATGATGGTGTCTTGAGACCCGTCTTTATCAGCTGATGTTCCATGAGGGTGTGACTTACCTGTCAAAAAAATGAAAAAATCAGAGCAGTAAAAGAACAAGCACAACATGAACATTACAAATCAGCAATCACTGACCACTGCAAAAGGGAAAACCACATCATGGACCGGGAGAAGGGCAGGGTCATCCGCACAGAAGAGAACAAACAACAGCGCTGGATCAGAGAGGCCATTGAGATCTGCAAGCGAGGCATAAAAACCATGAACAGAGACAAGGGAGCCTTCATCCTCTCTACCACCTGGACCAGCATCTTGGCGGAGTGAACGGACAGCGGGGGGCGTGACTTGCCTTCATTCTTGTGACAGGTAAGTCACGCCCTCATGGAACATCAGCTGATAAAGACGGGTCACAAGACAGCATCATGTGACACTCTGAAGAAGGCGAAAGACTTTTGTATTGTGACATGCTCAAGGCCTAAACACTCATCCGAGCAAATATAAGGTAGATTTTGTTCACCTGCCCGGAGAAAAACATCAACGAAAATAATTTGTATTTGTTTTAACCAGTTGGTGGCGCTACCACTGCGATCAAAAATAAGTTGGCAGCCGTCTTCAGGGCCTGAATATCCTCAAATGTGAAAGATTTCCAGAAGATGGATCATCTGAATCATTTTGCAGGAACTTTTGTTGCCACGGAGAATAATCAGACTCTGCGGCACCGTAATAGCCACGCCCTTTGAAGGAAAGTCATAAAAATAGGGATAGAGTAAGATCAATGTCTTGAGTCTTTTCTAGCCAATTTTCAATCGGATTCGTTAAAAGGGCACCATGCAGTACGTCAAAATGTAAAAAATGATATTGATTGGCGCAAGGTGTATAACTGAATATAAACATATAGATGTCTTCAGGTACAGACTCTTTATGTACATGTGAAGTTTTGGATTTTTAGCAGCATGTGCAGGAGAGTTATTAAGCATTTTGTCCATTGCGGCGAAGGAAATCTTAAGTGAAAACTTTGAAGCCCCGCCCCCGTCATATAGTATTTCGGAAACAAAAAATTTTAGCCCCAGTGTTTGTCCCAGGTCTTCAGATGCTACAGACAGAATTTTAAGGCAATCAGATGAAGCCTTTAGGATCAGGGTGCAAAAGAATGACCCCTGTAAACATGCAAAAAAGGGCAAAAGTCGGACTTTCAAAAATTCATAACTCACTTCCTGTTCATATTAGACGTTAAAATATCAAATTTTTCGCCATGCCCGATGAGACTGCCAAGTTTGGTGAGTTTTTGTGCATGTTTCGGGGGTCAAAAATGCGATCGAACAATCGGAAAAATAATAATAATAATAATTTCTACAAAAACAATAGGGACTTCGCAGCGGTCGCTGCTCAGGCCCTAATAATAATAATAATAATAATAATAAAAGTAATAATATTTTCTACAAAAACAATAGGGACCTCGCCGCGGTCGCGGCTCGGGCCCCAATAATAATTTCTACACAAAGTCCATTGTGGTGACCCGCCACCTTTTAAGTAAATTCAAAATGGCCGACTTCCTGTAAAACCTAGCTCATTGCTCCAAGAGACTTTTTTGTAGGTCTTGGTCTTATACATACAGTGAACCCTCGCTACTTCGCGGTTCACCTTTCGCGGGTTCAGTGCTTCGCGGGTCTAAAAAATATTCGGGGGCATTGTAGTTTCGCCGAGCGGCACGACGGGGCGCTGGAGCGGTTAGACGGCCGGCGTGCGCCGAAGAAGAGCGTGGGCGAAGAGGAGAGTGGACGAAGAAGAGCACGTTCTCCCGGACACGATCGGTGGCGACGTTTCGCGCGGTTCAGACCGTACCAGAGCTCCGGCCAGCGTGCGTGGCAGTTAAGCCGTAGAGGAGCACCTTCCCCGGGCACGGGCGGTGCCAAGCGGCCCCTAAGTTTAACCGAATGGAAGCTCCGGAGGAGGAGGGCATGCTCGCGTCACAATAAGCCGAAGAGGAGCACCTTCCCCGGGCACGGGCGGTTCCAAGCGGCCCCTAAGTTTAACCGAATGGAAGCTCCGGGGGCGGAGGGCGGGCGTGTGTCACAGTTAAGCCAAATTGGAGCACCTCTTCTGCCCGGGCACGAGCGGAGCGCGAGGCTGTCAGTTATGAATGAATAAATGAATAAATAAATAAAGAATGCCACCTTTCATTTCACAGGGCACACCGGACGGCGTACCAGCAGGTAAAAGTCGGAGTAATTAAATAAATACTAAAAGAATGGCTGGGGAATAAAAAAATAATACGTTTTAATAATAATTTGGTTTTTTTGTTATAACATGAATTTCACTCTCTCTCTCCCCGTATATATATATATATATATATATATATATATATATAAATATATATATATTTATTATATATATTGTTTATTTTTTTTAAGCATTTTTGAAGGTGCGCCGCTACTTCGCGGATTTTCAGTTTTCGCGGGTGGTCTCGGTCCCCGTTAACCGCGATAACCGAGGGTTCACTGTACTCCATAAAATTTACAAAAAGCGAGGTGAAACACTCAACCAGAGCTGCTTTTTTTAACATTTCTCGAGGGCCATGGCGAGCCATTTCAAAAAAGCTGCACAACTAACGTATAAAATATTGATAAATTTGCTCGGCCTGATGTGTGTGTAAAGTTTTACGAGTTGTCGTTCATATTTAGAACCTCATAATCAGCTTTGTTTTATTGCCGAACAGTGCAATGCCACTCCCACAACTTTTCACGAAAAAGGACGAATTTCGTATTGTGACATCCTCATGGCCGAAACAGTCATCCGAGCAAATATAAGGTAGATTTTGTTCACCTGCCCGGAGAAAAACATCAACGAAAATAATTTGTATTTGTTTTAACCAGTTGGTGGCGCTACCACTGCGATCAAAAATAAGTTGGCAGCCGTCTTCAGGGCCTGAATATCCTCAAATGTGAAAAATTTCGAGAAGATGGATCATCTGAATCATTTTGCAGGAACTTTTGTTGCCACGGAGAATAATCAGACTCTGCGGCACCGTAATAGCCAAGCCCTTCGAAGGAAAGTCACAAAAATAGGGATAGAGTAAGATCAATGTCTTGAGTCTTTTCTAGCCAATTTTCAATCAGATTCGTTAAAAGGGCACCGTGCAGTACGTCAAAATGTAAAAAATGATATTGATTGGCGCAAGGTGTATAACTGAATATAAACATATAGATGTCTTCAGGTACAGACTTTTTATGTACATGTGAAGTTTTGGATTTTTAGCAGCATGTGCAGGAGAGTTATTAAGCATTTTGTCCATTGCGGCGAAGGAAATCTTAAGTGAAAACTTTGAAGCCCCGCCCCCGTCATATAGTATTTCGGAAACAAAAAATTTTAGCCCCAGTGTTTGTCCCAGGTCTTCAGATGCTACAGACAGAATTTTAAGGCAATCAGATGAAGCCTTTAGGATCAGGGTGCAAAAGAATGACCCCTGTAAACATGCAAAAAAGGGCAAAAGTCGGACTTTCAAAAATTCATAACTCACTTCCTGTTCATATTAGACGTTAAAATATCAAATTTTTCGCCATGCCCGATGAGACTGCCAAGTTTGGTGAGTTTTTGTGCATGTTTCGGGGGTCAAAAATGCGATCGAACAATCGGAAAAATAATAATAATAATAATTTCTACAAAAACAATAGGGACTTCGCAGCGGTCGCTGCTCAGGCCCTAATAATAATAATAATAATAATAATAAAAGTAATAATATTTTCTACAAAAACAATAGGGACCTCGCAGCCGTCGCAGCTCGGGCCCTAATAACAATTTCTAGAAAAACAATAGGGACCTCGCCGCCGTCGCTGCTCGGGCCCCAATAATAATTTCTACACAAAGTCCATTGTGGTGACCCGCCCCCTTTTAAGTAAATTCAAAATGGCCGACTTCCTGTAAAACCTAGCTCATTGCTCCAAGAGACTTTTTTGTAGGTCTTGGTCTTATACATACAGTGAACCCTCGCTACTTCGCGGTTCACCTTTCGCGGGTTCAGTGCTTCGCGGGTCTAAAAAATATTCGGGGGCATTGTAGTTTCGCCGAGCGGCACGACGGGGCGCTGGAGCGGTTAGACGGCCGGCGTGCGCCGAAGAAGAGCGTGGGCGAAGAGGAGAGTGGACGAAGAAGAGCACGTTCCCCCGGACACGATCGGTGGCGACGTTTCGCGCGGTTCGGACCGTACCAGAGCTCCGGCCAGCGTGCGTGGCAGTTAAGCCGTAGAGGAGCACCTTCCCCGGGCACGGGCGGTGCCAAGCGGCCCCTAAGTTTAACCGAATGGAAGCTCCGGAGGAGGAGGGCATGCTCGCGTCACAGTAAGCCAAAGAGGAGCACCTTCCCCGGGCACGGGCGGTTCCAAGCGGCCCCTAAGTTTAACCGAATGGAAGCTCCGGAGGAGGAGGGCATGCTCGCGTCACAGTAAGCCGAAGAGGAGCACCTTCCCCGGGCACGGGCGGTGCCAAGCGGCCCCTAAGTTTAACCGAATGGAATCTCCGGGGGAGGAGGACGGGCGTGTGTCACAGTTAAGCCAAATTGGAGCACCTCTTCTGCCCGGGCACGAGCGGAGCGCGAGGCTGTCAGTTATGAATGAATAAATAAATAAAGAATGCCACCTTTCATTTCACAGGGCACACCGGACGGCGTACCAGCAGGTAAAAGTCGGAGTAATTAAATAAATACAAAAAGAATGGCTGGGGAATAAAAAAATAATACGTTTTAATAATAATTTGGTTTTTTTGTTATAACATGAATTTCACTCTCTCTCTCCCCGTATATATATATATATATATATATATATATATATATATATATATATATATATATTTATATATTTATTATATATATTGTATATTTTTTTTAAGCATTTTTGAAGGTGCGCCGCTACTTCGCGGATTTTCAGTTTTCGCGGGTGGTCTCGGTCCCCATTAACCGCGATAACCGAGGGTTCACTGTACTCCATAAAATTTACAAAAAGCGAGGTGAAACACTCAACCAGAGCTGCTTTTTTTTAACATTTCTCGAGGGCCATGGCGAGCCATTTCAAAAAAGCTGCACAACTAACGTATAAAATATTGATAAATTTGCTCGGCCTGATGTGTGTGTAAAGTTTTACGAGATGTCGTTCATATTTAGAACCTCATAATCAGCTTTGTTTTATTGCCGAACAGTGCAATGCCACTCCCACAACTTTTCACGAAAAATCACGAATTTCGTATTGTGACATCCTCATGGCCGAAACAGTCATCCGAGCATATATGAGGGCGACCTTGTTGAGTTGCACGGAGAAAAACATCCAAGAAAATAACTTGTATTAGCTTTTACCAGTTGGTGGCGCTACTACTACGATGTAAAATAAGTTGGTAGATGTCTTCAGGGCTGAAGTATCCTCAAATGTGTACAACTTCGAGAAGATAGGATCATCTGAGTCATGTTGCCGGAGCTTTTGTTGCCACAGAGTACAATCGGACTTTTCAGCACCTTAATAGCCACGCCTTTTGCCAAAACGTCACAAAATTCGGCAGAGAGTAAGATCATTGTCTTGAGTCTTTTCTGACTAATTTTCAGTCGGATTCGTCAAAAGGGCACCGTGCAGTACGTGAAAATTAAAATAAAAACACATTTTTGATTCCACTTGGCGGCACTGTGTGTATAACAAAATAATAACATTAAGATGTCTTCAGGTCGGGACGTTTTATTTACAGGTGAAGGTTTGGATTTTTAGGAGCATGTGCAGGGGAGTTATTAAGCATTCATTTATTTGTATTAGGTTCATTTTGTCTTCTTATTATTGATATTTGACTGATTCATTAAAAGCAGACAATTATGTTTTAGGTTAATTTTTTACCTGACATGTTTCGGCGAGTCTTTCGCCTTCTTCAGAGTGTCGCATGATGGTGTCTTGAGACCCGTCTTTATCAGCTGATGTTCCATGAGGGTGTGACTTACCTGTCAAAAAAATGAAAAATCAGAGCAGTAAAAGAACAAGCACAACATGAACATTACAAATCAGCAATCACTGACCACTGCAAAAGGGAAAACCACATCATGGACCGGGAGAAGGGCAGGGTCATCCGCACCGAAGAGAACAAACAACAGCGCTGGATCAGAGAGGCCATTGAGATCTGCAAGCGAGGCATAAAAACCATGAACAGAGACAAGGGAGCCTTCATCCTCTCTACCACCTGGAGCAGCATTTTGGCGGAGTGAACGGACAGCGGGGGGCGTGACTTGCCTTCGTTCTTGTGACAGGTAAGTCACGCCCTCATGGAACATCAGCTGATAAAGACGGGCCACAAGACACCATCATGTGACACTCTGAAGAAGGCGAAAGACTTTCGTATTGTGACATCCTCAAGGCCTAAACACTCATCCGAGCAAATGTAAGGTAGATTTTGTTAACCTGCCCGGAGAAAAAAATCAACGAAAATAATTTGTATTTGTTTTAACCAGTTGGTGGCGCTACCACTGCGATCAAAAATAAGTTGGCAGCCGTCTTCAGGGCCTGAATATCCTCAAATGTGAAAAATTTCGAGAAGATGGATCATCTGAATCATTTTGCAGGAACTTTTGTTGCCACGGAGAATAATCAGACTCTGCGGCACCGTAATAGCCACGCCCTTCGAAGGAAAGTCACAAAAATAGGGATAGAGTAAGATCAATGTCTTGAGTCTTTTCTAGCCAATTTTCAATCAGATTCGTTAAAAGGGCACCGTGCAGTACGTCAAAATGTAAAAAATGATATTGATTGGCGCAAGGTGTATAACTGAATATAAACATATAGATGTCTTCAGGTACAGACTCTTTATGTACATGTGAAGTTTTGGATTTTTAGCAGCATGTGCAGGAGAGTTATTAAGCATTTTGTCCATTGCGGCGAAGGAAATCTTAAGTGAAAACTTTGATGCCCCGCCCCCGTCATATAGTATTTCGGAAACAAAAAATTTTAGCCCCAGTGTTTGTGCCAGGTCTTCAGATGCTACAGACAGAATTTTAAGGCAATCAGATGAAGCCTTTAGGAACAGGGTGCAAAAGAATGACCCCTGTAAACATGCAAAAAAGGGCAAAAGTCGGACTTTCAAAATTTCATAACTCACTTCCTGTTCATATTAGACGTTAAAATATCAAATTTTTCGCCATGCCCGATGAGACTGCCAAGTTTGGTGAGTTTTTGTGCATGTTTCGGGGGTCAAAAATGCGATCGAACAATCGGAAAAATAATAATAATAATAATTTCTACAAAAACAATAGGGACTTCGCAGCGGTCGCTGCTCAGGCCCTAATAATAATAATAATAATAATAATAAAAGTAATAATATTTTCTACAAAAACAATAGGGACCTCGCCGCGGTCGCTGCTCGGGCCCCAATAATAATTTCTACACAAAGTCCATTGTGGTGACCCGCCCCCTTTTAAGTAAATTCAAAATGGCCGACTTCCTGTAAAACCTAGCTCATTGCTCCAAGAGACTTTTTTGTAGGTCTTGGTCTTATACATACAGTGAACCCTCGCTACTTCGCGGTTCACCTTTCGCGGGTTCAGTGCTTCGCGGGTCTAAAAAATATTCGGGGGCATTGTAGTTTCGCCGAGCGGCACGACGGGGCGCTGGAGCGGTTAGACGGCCGGCGTGCGCCGAAGAAGAGCGTGGGCGAAGAGGAGAGTGGACGAAGAAGAGCACGTTCCCCCGGACACGATCGGTGGCGACGTTTCGCGCGGTTCGGACCGTACCAGAGCTCCGGCCAGCGTGCGTGGCAGTTAAGCCGTAGAGGAGCACCTTCCCCGGGCACGGGCGGTGCCAAGCGGCCCCTAACTTTAACCGAATGGAAGCTCCGGAGGAGGAGGGCATGCTCGCGTCACAGTAAGCCGAAGAGGAGCACCTTCCCCGGGCACGGGCGGTTCCAAGCGGCCCCTAAGTTTAACCGAATGGAAGCTCCGGAGGAGGAGGGCATGCTCGCGTCACAGTAAGCCGAAGAGGAGCACCTTCCCCGGGCACGGGCGGTGCCAAGCGGCCCCTAAGTTTAACCGAATGGAAGCTCCGGGGGAGGAGGGCGGGCGTGTGTCACAGTTAAGCCAAATTGGAGCACCTCTTCTGCCCGGGCACGAGCGGAGCGCGAGGCTGTCAGTTATGAATGAATAAATGAATAAATAAATAAAGAATGCCACCTTTCATTTCACAGGGCACACCGGACGGCGTACCAGCAGGTAAAAGTCGGAGTAATTAAATAAATACAAAAAGAATGGCTGGGGAATAAAAAAATAATACGTTTTAATAATAATTAGTTTTTTTTGTTATAACATGAATTTCACTCTCTCTCTTCCCGTATATATATATATATATATATATATATATATATATATATATTTATTATATATATTGTATATTTTTTTTAAGCATTTTTGAAGGTGCGCCGCTACTTCGCGGATTTTCAGTTTTCGCGGGTGGTCTCGGTCCCCATTAACCGCGATAACCGAGGGTTCACTGTACTCCATAAAATTTACAAAAAGCGAGGTGAAACACTCAACCAGAGCTGCTTTTTTTAAAACATTTCTCGAGGGCCATGGCGAGCCATTTCAAAAAAGCTGCACAACTAACGTATAAAATATTGATAAATTTGCTCGGCCTGATGTGTGTGTAAAGTTTCACGAGTTGTCGTTCATATTTAGAACCTCATAATCAGCGTTGTTTTATTGCCGAACAGTGCAATGCCACTCCCACAACTTTTCACGAAAAAGGACTAATTTCGTATTGTGACATCCTCATGGCCGAAACAGTCATCCGAGCATATATGAGGGCGACCTTGTTGAGTTGCACGGAGAAAAACATCCAAGAAAATAACTTGTATTAGCTTTTACCAGTTGGTGGCGCTACTACTACGATGTAAAATAAGTTGGTAGATGTCTTCAGGGCTGAAGTATCCTCAAATGTGTACAACTTCGAGAAGATAGGATCATCTGAGTCATGTTGCCGGAGCTTTTGTTGCCACAGAGTACAATCGGACTTTTCAGCACCTTAATAGCCACGCCTTTTGCCAAAACGTCACAAAATTCGGCAGAGAGTAAGATCATTGTCTTGAGTCTTTTCTGACTAATTTTCAGTCGGATTCGTCAAAAGGGCACCGTGCAGTACGTGAAAATTAAAATAAAAAAAAATTTTTGATTCCACTTGGCGGCACTGTGTGTATAACAAAATAATAACATTAAGATGTCTTCAGGTCGGGACGTTTTATTTACAGGTGAAGGTTTGGATTTTTAGGAGCATGTGCAGGGGAGTTATTAAGCATTCATTTATTTGTATTAGGTTCATTTTGTCTTCTTATTATTGATATTTGACTGATTCATTAAAAGCAGACAATTATGTTTTAGGTTAATTTTTTACCTGACATGTTTCGGCGAGTCTTTCGCCTTCTTCAGAGTGTCGCATGATGGTGTCTTGAGACCCGTCTTTATCAGCTGATGTTCCATGAGGGTGTGACTTACCTGTCAAAAAAATGAAAAAATCAGAGCAGTAAAAGAACAAGCACAACATGAACATTACAAATCAGCAATCACTGACCACTGCAAAAGGGAAAACCACATCATGGACCGGGAGAAGGGCAGGGTCATCCGCACAGAAGAGAACAAACAACAGCGCTGGATCAGAGAGGCCATTGAGATCTGCAAGCGAGGCATAAAAACCATGAACAGAGACAAGGGAGCCTTCATCCTCTCTACCACCTGGACCAGCATCTTGGCGGAGTGAACGGACAGCGGGGGGCGTGACTTGCCTTCATTCTTGTGACAGGTAAGTCACGCCCTCATGGAACATCAGCTGATAAAGACGGGTCACAAGACAGCATCATGTGACACTCTGAAGAAGGCGAAAGACTTTTGTATTGTGACATGCTCAAGGCCTAAACACTCATCCGAGCAAATATAAGGTAGATTTTGTTCACCTGCCCGGAGAAAAACATCAACGAAAATAATTTGTATTTGTTTTAACCAGTTGGTGGCGCTACCACTGCGATCAAAAATAAGTTGGCAGCCGTCTTCAGGGCCTGAATATCCTCAAATGTGAAAGATTTCCAGAAGATGGATCATCTGAATCATTTTGCAGGAACTTTTGTTGCCACGGAGAATAATCAGACTCTGCGGCACCGTAATAGCCACGCCCTTTGAAGGAAAGTCATAAAAATAGGGATAGAGTAAGATCAATGTCTTGAGTCTTTTCTAGCCAATTTTCAATCGGATTCGTTAAAAGGGTACCATGCAGTACGTCAAAATGTAAAAAATGATATTGATTGGCGCAAGGTGTATAACTGAATATAAACATGTCGATGTCTTCAGGTACAGACTCTTTATGTACATGTGAAGTTTTGGATTTTTAGCAGCATGTGAAGGAGAGTTATTAAGCATTTTGTCCATTGCGGCGAAGGAAATCTTAAGTGAAAACTTTGAAGCCCCGCCCCCGTCATATAGTATTTCGGAAACAAAAAGTTTTAGCCCCAGTGTTTGTCCCAGGTCTTCAGATGCTACAGACAGAATTTTAAGGCAATCAGATGAAGCCTTTAGGATCAGGGTGCAAAAGAATGACCCCTGTAAACATGCAAAAAAGGGCAAAAGTCGGACTTTCAAAAATTCATAACTCACTTCCTGTTCATATTAGACGTTAAAATATCAAATTTTTCGCCATGCCCGATGAGACTGCCAAGTTTGGTGAGTTTTTGTGCATGTTTCGGGGGTCAAAAATGCGATCGAACAATCGGAAAAATAATAATAATAATAATTTCTACAAAAACAATAGGGACTTCGCAGCGGTCGCTGCTCAGGCCCTAATAATAATAATAATAATAATAATAAAAGTAATAATGTTTTCTACAAAAACAATAGGGACCTCGCCGCGGTCGCTGCTCGGGCCCCAATAATAATTTCTACACAAAGTCCATTGTGGTGACCCGCCCCCTTTTAAGTAAATTCAAAATGGCCGACTTCCTGTAAAACCTAGCTCATTGCTCCAAGAGACTTTTTTGTAGGTCTTGGTCTTATACATACAGTGAACCCTCGCTACTTCGCGGTTCACCTTTCGCGGGTTCAGTGCTTCGCGGGTCTAAAAAATATTCGGGGGCATTGTAGTTTCGCAGAGCGGCACGACGGGGCGCTGGAGCGGTTAGACGGCCGGCGTGCGCCGAAGAAGAGCGTGGGCGAAGAGGAGAGTGGACGAAGAAGAGCACGTTCCCCCGGACACGATCGGTGGCGACGTTTCGCGCGGTTCGGACCGTACCAGAGCTCCGGCCGGCGTGCGTGGCAGTTAAGCCGTAGAGGAGCACCTTCCCCGGGCACGGGCGGTTCCAAGCGGCCCCTAAGTTTAACCGAATGGAAGCTCCGGAGGAGGAGGGCATGCTCGCGTCACAGTAAGCCGAAGAGGAGCACCTTCCCCCGGCACGGGCGGTGCCAAGCGGCCCCTAAGTTTAACCGAATGGAAGCTCCGGGGGAGGAGGGCGGGCGTGTGTCACAGTTAAGCCAAATTGGAGCACCTCTTCTGCCCGGGCACGAGCGGAGCGCGAGGCTGTCAGTTATGAATGAATAAATGAATAAATAAATAAAGAATGCCACCTTTCATTTCACAGGGCACACCGGACGGCGTACCAGCAGGTAAAAGTCGGAGTAATTAAATAAATACTAAAAGAATGGCTGGGGAATAAAAAAATAATACGTTTTAATAATAATTTGTTTTTTTTGTTATAACATGAATTTCACTCTCTCTCTCCCCGTATATATATATATATATATATATATATATATATATATATATATATATATTTATTATATATATTGTATATTTTTTTTAAGCATTTTTGAAGGTGCGCCGCTACTTCGCGGATTTTCAGTTTTCGCGGGTGGTCTCGATCCCCATTAACCGCGATAACCGAGGGTTCACTGTACTCCATAAAATTTACAAAAAGCGAGGTGAAACACTCAACCAGAGCTGCTTTTTTTAACATTTCTCGAGGGCCATGGCGAGCCATTTCAAAAAAGCTGCACAACTAACGTATAAAATATTGATAAATTTGCTCGGCCTGATGTGTGTGTAAAGTTTTACGAGTTGTCGTTCATATTTAGAACCTCATAATCAGCTTTGTTTTATTGCCGAACAGTGTAATGCCACTCCCACAACTTTTCACGAAAAAGGACGAATTTCGTATTGTGACATCCTCATGGCCGAAACAGTCATCCGAGCATATATGAGGGCGACCTTGTTGAGTTGCACGGAGAAAAACATCCAAGAAAATAACTTGTATTAGCTTTTACCAGTTGGTGGCGCTACTACTACGATGTAAAATAAGTTGGTAGATGTCTTCAGGGCTGAAGTATCCTCAAATGTGTACAACTTCGAGAAGATAGGATCATCTGAGTCATGTTGCCGGAGCTTTTGTTGCCACAGAGTACAATCGGACTTTTCAGCACCTTAATAGCCACGCCTTTTGCCAAAACGTCAAGAAATTCGGCAGAGAGTAAGATCATTGTCTTGAGTCTTTTCTGACTAATTTTCAGTCGGATTCGTCAAAAGGGCACCGTGCAGTACGTGAAAATTAAAATAAAAACAAATTTTTGATTCCACTTGGCGGCACTGTGTGTATAACAAAATAATAACATTACGATGTCTTCAGGTCGGGACGTTTTATTTACAGGTGAAGGTTTGGATTTTTAGGAGCATGTGCAGGGGAGTTATTAAGCATTCATTTATTTGTATTAGGTTCATTTTGTCTTCTTATTATTGATATTTGACTGATTCATTAAAAGCAGACAATTATGTTTTAGGTTAATTTTTTACCTGACATGTTTCGGCGAGTCTTTCGCCTTCTTCAGAGTGTCGCATGATGGTGTCTTGAGCTGATGTTCCATGAGGGTGTGACTTACCTGTCAAAAAAATGAAAAAAATCAGAGCAGTAAAAGAACAAGCACAACATGAACATTACAAATCAGCAATCACTGACCACTGCAAAAGGGAAAACCACATCATGGACCGGGAGAAGGGCAGGGTCATCCGCACAGAAGAGAACAAACAACAGCGCTGGATCAGAGAGGCCATTGAGATCTGCAAGCGAGGCATAAAAACCATGAACAGAGACAAGGGAGCCTTCATCCTCTCTACCACCTGGACCAGCATCTTGGCGGAGTGAACGGACAGCGGGGGGCGTGACTTGCCTTCATTCTTGTGACAGGTAAGTCACGCCCTCATGGAACATCAGCTGATAAAGACGGGTCACAAGACAGCATCATGTGACACTCTGAAGAAGGCGAAAGACTTTCGTATTGTGACATGCTCAAGGCCTAAACACTCATCCGAGCAAATATAAGGTAGATTTTGTTCACCTGCCCGGAGAAAAACATCAACGAAAATAATTTGTATTTGTTTTAACCAGTTGGTGGCGCTACCACTGCGATCAAAAATAAGTTGGCAGCCGTCTTCAGGGCCTGAATATCCTCAAATGTGAAAAATTTCGAGAAGATGGATCATCTGAATCATTTTGCAGGAACTTTTGTTGCCACGGAGAATAATCAGACTCTGCGGCACCGTAATAGCCACGCCCTTCGAAGGAAAGTCACAAAAATAGGGATAGAGTAAGATCAATGTCTTGAGTCTTTTGTAGCCAATTTTCAATCAGATTCGTTAAAAGGGCACCGTGCAGTACGTCAAAATGTAAAAAATGATATTGATTGGCGCAAGGTGTATAACTGAATATAAACATATAGATGTCTTCAGGTACAGACTTTTTATGTACATGTGAAGTTTTGGATTTTTAGCAGCATGTGCAGGAGAGTTATTAAGCATTTTGTCCATTGCGGCGAAGGAAATCTTAAGTGAAAACTTTGAAGCCCCGCCCCCGTCATATAGTATTTCGGAAACAAAAAATTTTAGCCCCAGTGTTTGTCCCAGGTCTTCAGATGCTACAGACAGAATTTTAAGGCAATCAGATGAAGCCTTTAGGATCAGGGTGCAAAAGAATGACCCCTGTAAACATGCAAAAAAGGGCAAAAGTCGGACTTTCAAAAATTCATAACTCACTTCCTGTTCATATTAGACGTTAAAATATCAAATTTTTCGCCATGCCCGATGAGACTGCCAAGTTTGGTGAGTTTTTGTGCATGTTTCGGGGTCAAAAATGCGATCGAACAATCGGAAAAATAATAATAATAATAATTTCTACAAAAACAATAGGGACTTCGCAGCGGTCGCTGCTCAGGCCCTAATAATAATAATAATAATATTAATAATAATAAAAGTAATAATATTTTCTACAAAAACAATAGGGACCTCGCAGCCGTCGCAGCTCGGGCCCTAATAACAATTTCTAGAAAAACAATAGGGACCTCGCAGCGGTCACTGCTCGGGCCCTAATAATAATAATAATAAAAATAATAATAATTTCCACAAAAACAATGGGGACCTCGTAGCGGTCGCTGCTCAGGCCCTAATAATAATTTCTACAAAAACAATAGGGACCTCGCCGCCGTCGCTGCTCGGGCCCCAATAATAATTTCTACACAAAGTCCATTGTGGTGACCCGCCCCCTTTTAAGTAAATTCAAAATGGCCGACTTCCTGTAAAACCTAGCTCATTGCTCCAAGAGACTTTTTTGTAGGTCTTGGTCTTATACATACAGTGAACCCTCGCTACTTCGCGGTTCACCTTTCGCGGGTTCAGTGCTTCGCGGGTCTAAAAAATATTCGGGGGCATTGTAGTTTCGCCGAGCGGCACGACGGGGCGCTGGAGCGGTTAGACGGCCGGCGTGCGCCGAAGAAGAGCGTGGGCGAAGAGGAGAGTGGACGAAGAAGAGCACGTTCTCCCGGACACGATCGGTGGCGACGTTTCGCGCGGTTCGGACCGTACCAGAGCTCCGGCCGGCGTGCGTGGCAGTTAAGCCGTAGAGGAGCACCTTCCCCGGGCACGGGCGGTGCCAAGCGGCCCCTAAGTTTAACCGAATGGAAGCTCCGGAGGAGGAGGGCATGCTCGCGTCACAGTAAGCCGAAGAGGAGCACCTTCCACGGGCACGGGCGGTTCCAAGCGGCCCCTAAGTTTAACTGAATGGAAGCTCCGGAGGAGGAGGGCATGCTCGCGTCACAGTAAGCCGAAGAGGAGCACCTTCCCCGGGCACGGGCGGTGCCAAGCGGCCCCTAAGTTTAACCGAATGGAAGTTCCGGGGGAGGAGGGCGGGCGTGTGTCACAGTTAAGCCGAATTGGAGCACCTCTTCCGCCCGGGCACGAGCGGAGCGCGAGGCTGTCAGTTATGAATGAATAAATGAATAAATAAATAAAGAATGCCACCTTTCATTTAACAGGGCACACCGGACGGCGTACCAGCAGGTAAAAGTCGGAGTAATTAAATAAATACTAAAAGAATGGCTGGGGAATAAAAAAATAATACGTTTTAATAATAATTTGGTTTTTTTGTTGGAAAATGAATTTCACTCTCTCTCTCCCCGTATATATATATATATATATATATATATATATATATATATATATATATTTATTATATATATTGTATATTTTTTTTAAGCATTTTTGAAGGTGCGCCGCTACTTCGCGGATTTTCAGTTTTCGCGGGTGGTCTCGGTCCCCATTAACCGCGATAACCGAGGGTTCACTGTACTCCATAAAATTTACAAAAAGCGAGGTGAAACACTCAACCAGAGCTGCTTTTTTTTAACATTTCTCGAGGGCCATGGCGAGCCATTTCAAAAAAGCTGCACAACTAACTTATAAAATATTGATAAATTTGCTCGGCCTGATGTGTGTGTAAAGTTTTACGAGTTGTCGTTCATATTTAGAACCTCATAATCAGCTTTGTTTTATTGCCGAACAGTGCAATGCCACTCCCACAACTTTTCACGAAAAATCACGAATTTCGTATTGTGACATCCTCATGGCCGAAACAGTCATCCGAGCATATATGAGGGCGACCTTGTTGAGTTGCACGGAGAAAAACATCCAAGAAAATAACTTGTATTAGCTTTTACCAGTTGGTGGCGCTACTACTACGATGTAAAATAAGTTGGTAGATGTCTTCAGGGCTGAAGTATCCTCAAATGTGTACAACTTCGAGAAGATAGGATCATCTGAGTCATGTTGCCGGAGCTTTTGTTGCCACAAAGTACAATCGGACTTTTCAGCACCTTAATAGCCACGCCTTTTGCCAAAACGTCACAAAATTCGGCAGAGAGTAAGATCATTGTCTTGAGTCTTTTCTGACAAATTTTCAGTCGGATTCGTCAAAAGGGCACCGTGCAGTACGTGAAAATTAAAATAAAAACAAATTTTTGATTCCACTTGGCGGCACTGTGTGTATAACAAAATAATAACATTAAGATGTCTTCAGGTCGGGACGTTTTATTTACAGGTGAAGGTTTGGATTTTTAGGAGCATGTGCAGGGGAGTTATTAAGCATTCATTTATTTGTATTAGGTTCATTTTGTCTTCTTATTATTGATATTTGACTGATTCATTAAAAGCAGACAATTATGTTTTAGGTTAATTTTTTACCTGACATGTTTCGGCGAGTCTTTCGCCTTCTTCAGAGTGTCGCATGATGGTGTCTTGAGCTGATGTTCCATGAGGGTGTGACTTACCTGTCAAAAAAATGAAAAAAATCAGAGCAGTAAAAGAACAAGCACAACATGAACATTACAAATCAGCAATCACTGACCACTGCAAAAGGGAAAACCACATCATGGACCGGGAGAAGGGCAGGGTCATCCGCACAGAAGAGAACAAACAACAGCGCTGGATCAGAGAGGCCATTGAGATCTGCAAGCGAGGCATAAAAACCATGAACAGAGACAAGGGAGCCTTCATCCTCTCTACCACCTGGACCAGCATCTTGGCGGAGTGAACGGACAGCGGGGGGCGTGACTTGCCTTCATTCTTGTGACAGGTAAGTCACGCCCTCATGGAACATCAGCTGATAAAGACGGGTCACAAGACAGCATCATGTGACACTCTGAAGAAGGCGAAAGACTTTCGTATTGTGACATGCTCAAGGCCTAAACACTCATCCGAGCAAATATAAGGTAGATTTTGTTCACCTGCCCGGAGAAAAACATCAACGAAAATAATTTGTATTTGTTTTAACCAGTTGGTGGCGCTACCACTGCGATCAAAAATAAGTTGGCAGCCGTCTTCAGGGCCTGAATATCCTCAAATGTGAAAAATTTCGAGAAGATGGATCATCTGAATCATTTTGCAGGAACTTTTGTTGCCACGGAGAATAATCAGACTCTGCGGCACCGTAATAGCCACGCCCTTCGAAGGAAAGTCACAAAAATAGGGATAGAGTAAGATCAATGTCTTGAGTCTTTTGTAGCCAATTTTCAATCAGATTCGTTAAAAGGGCACCGTGCAGTACGTCAAAATGTAAAAAATGATATTGATTGGCGCAAGGTGTATAACTGAATATAAACATATAGATGTCTTCAGGTACAGACTTTTTATGTACATGTGAAGTTTTGGATTTTTAGCAGCATGTGCAGGAGAGTTATTAAGCATTTTGTCCATTGCGGCGAAGGAAATCTTAAGTGAAAACTTTGAAGCCCCGCCCCCGTCATATAGTATTTCGGAAACAAAAAATTTTAGCCCCAGTGTTTGTCCCAGGTCTTCAGATGCTACAGACAGAATTTTAAGGCAATCAGATGAAGCCTTTAGGATCAGGGTGCAAAAGAATGACCCCTGTAAACATGCAAAAAAGGGCAAAAGTCGGACTTTCAAAAATTCATAACTCACTTCCTGTTCATATTAGACGTTAAAATATCAAATTTTTCGCCATGCCCGATGAGACTGCCAAGTTTGGTGAGTTTTTGTGCATGTTTCGGGGTCAAAAATGCGATCGAACAATCGGAAAAATAATAATAATAATAATTTCTACAAAAACAATAGGGACTTCGCAGCGGTCGCTGCTCAGGCCCTCATAATAATAATAATAATATTAATAATAATAAAAGTAATAATATTTTCTACAAAAACAATAGGGACCTCGCAGCCGTCGCAGCTCGGGCCCTAATAACAATTTCTAGAAAAACAATAGGGACCTCGCAGCGGTCACTGCTCGGGCCCTAATAATAATAATAATAAAAATAATAATAATTTCCACAAAAACAATGGGGACCTCGTAGCGGTCGCTGCTCAGGCCCTAATAATAATTTCTACAAAAACAATAGGGACCTCGCCGCCGTCGCTGCTCGGGCCCCAATGATAATTTCTACACAAAGTCCATTGTGGTGACCCGCCCCCTTTTAAGTAAATTCAAAATGGCCGACTTCCTGTAAAACCTAGCTCATTGCTCCAAGAGACTTTTTTGTAGGTCTTGGTCTTATACATACAGTGAACCCTCGCTACTTCGCGGTTCACCTTTCGCGGGTTCAGTGCTTCGCGGGTCTAAAAAATATTCGGGGGCATTGTAGTTTCGCCGAGCGGCACGACGGGGCGCTGGAGCGGTTAGACGGCCGGCGTGCGCCGAAGAAGAGCGTGGGCGAAGAGGAGAGTGGACGAAGAAGAGCACGTTCTCCCGGACACGATCGGTGGCGACGTTTCGCGCGGTTCGGACCGTACCAGAGCTCCGGCCGGCGTGCGTGGCAGTTAAGCCGTAGAGGAGCACCTTCCCCGGGCACGGGCGGTGCCAAGCGGCCCCTAAGTTTAACCGAATGGAAGCTCCGGAGGAGGAGGGCATGCTCGCGTCACAGTAAGCCGAAGAGGAGCACCTTCCCCGGGCACGGGCGGTTCCAAGCGGCCCCTAAGGTTAACCGAATGGAAGCTCCGGAGGAGGAGGGCATGCTCGCGTCACAGTAAGCCGAAGAGGAGCACCTTCCCCGGGCACGGGCGGTTCCAAGCGGCCCCTAAGTTTAACTGAATGGAAGCTCCGGAGGAGGAGGGCATGCTCGCGTCACAGTAAGCCGAAGAGGAGCACCTTCCCCGGGCACGGGCGGTGCCAAGCGGCCCCTAAGTTTAACCGAATGGAAGTTCCGGGGGAGGAGGGCGGGCGTGTGTCACAGTTAAGCCGAATTGGAGCACCTCTTCCGCCCGGGCACGAGCGGAGCGCGAGGCTGTCAGTTATGAATGAATAAATGAATAAATAAATAAAGAATGCCACCTTTCATTTCACAGGGCACACCGGACGGCGTACCAGCAGGTAAAAGTCGGAGTAATTAAATAAATACGAAAAGAATGGCTGGGGAATAAAAAAATAATACGTTTTAATAATAATTTGGTTTTTTTGTTGTAAAATGAATTTCACTCTCTCTCTCCCCGTATATATATATATATATATATATATATATATATATATATATATATATATATATATATATATATATATATATATATATATATATATATATATATATATATATATATATATATATATTTATTATATATATTGTATATTTTTTTTAAGCATTTTTGAAGGTGCGCCGCTACTTCGCGGATTTTCAGTTTTCGCGGGTGGTCTCGGTCCCCATTAACCGCGATAACCGAGGGTTCACTGTACTCCATAAAATTTACAAAAAGCGAGGTGAAACACTCAACCAGAGCTGCTTTTTTTTAACATTTCTCGAGGGCCATGGCGAGCCATTTCAAAAAAGCTGCACAACTAACTTATAAAATATTGATAAATTTGCTCGGCCTGATGTGTGTGTAAAGTTTTACGAGTTGTCGTTCATATTTAGAACCTCATAATCAGCTTTGTTTTATTGCCGAACAGTGCAATGCCACTCCCACAACTTTTCACGAAAAATCACGAATTTCGTATTGTGACATCCTCATGGCCGAAACAGTCATCCGAGCATATATGAGGGCGACCTTGTTGAGTTGCACGGAGAAAAACATCCAAGAAAATAACTTGTATTAGCTTTTACCAGTTGGTGGCGCTACTACTACGATGTAAAATAAGTTGGTAGATGTCTTCAGGGCTGAAGTATCCTCAAATGTGTACAACTTCGAGAAGATAGGATCATCTGAGTCATGTTGCCGGAGCTTTTGTTGCCACAAAGTACAATCGGACTTTTCAGCACCTTAATAGCCACGCCTTTTGCCAAAACGTCACAAAATTCGGCAGAGAGTAAGATCATTGTCTTGAGTCTTTTCTGACAAATTTTCAGTCGGATTCGTCAAAAGGGCACCGTGCAGTACGTGAAAATTAAAATAAAAACAAATTTTTGATTCCACTTGGCGGCACTGTGTGTATAACAAAATAATAACATTAAGATGTCTTCAGGTCGGGACGTTTTATTTACAGGTGAAGGTTTGGATTTTTAGGAGCATGTGCAGGGGAGTTATTAAGCATTCATTTATTTGTATTAGGTTCATTTTGTCTTCTTATTATTCATATTTGACTGATTCATTAAAAGCAGACAATTATGTTTTAGGTTAATTTTTTACCTGACATGTTTCGGCGAGTCTTTCGCCTTCTTCAGAGTGTCGCATGATGGTGTCTTGAGACCCGTCTTTATCAGCTGATGTTCCATGAGGGTGTGACTTACCTGTCAAAAAAATGAAAAATCAGAGCAGTAAAAGAACAAGCACAACATGAACATTACAAATCAGCAATCACTGACCACTGCAAAAGGGAAAACCACATCATGGACCGGGAGAAGGGCAGGGTCATCCGCACAGAAGAGAACAAACAACAGCGCTGGATCAGAGAGGCCATTGAGATCTGCAAGCGAGGCATAAAAACCATGAACAGAGACAAGGGAGCCTTCATCCTCTCTACCACCTGGACCAGCATCTTGGCGGAGTGAACGGACAGCGGGGGGCGTGACTTGCCTTCATTCTTGTGACAGGTAAGTCACGCCCTCATGGAACATCAGCTGATAAAGACGGGTCACAAGACAGCATCATGTGACACTCTGAAGAAGGCGAAAGACTTTCGTATTGTGACATGCTCAAGGCCTAAACACTCATCCGAGCAAATATAAGGTAGATTTTGTTCACCTGCCCGGAGAAAAACATCAACGAAAATAATTTGTATTTGTTTTAACCAGTTGGTGGCGCTACCACTGCGATCAAAAATAAGTTGGCAGCCGTCTTCAGGGCCTGAATATCCTCAAATGTGAAAAATTTCGAGAAGATGGATCATCTGAATCATTTTGCAGGAACTTTTGTTGCCACAGAGAATAATCAGACTCTGCGGCACCGTAATAGCCACGCCCTTCGAAGGAAAGTCACAAAAATAGGGATAGAGTAAGATCAATGTCTTGAGTCTTTTCTAGCCAATTTTCAATCAGATTCGTTAAAAGGGCACCGTGCAGTACGTCAAAATGTAAAAAATGATATTGATTGGCGCAAGGTGTATAACTGAATATAAACATATAGATGTCTTCAGGTACAGACTTTTTATGTACATGTGAAGTTTTGGATTTTTAGCAGCATGTGCAGGAGAGTTATTAAGCATTTTGTCCATTGCGGCGAAGGAAATCTTAAGTGAAAACTTTGAAGCCCCGCCCCCGTCATATAGTATTTCGGAAACAAAAAATTTTAGCCCCAGTGTTTGTCCCAGGTCTTCAGATGCTACAGACAGAATTTTAAGGCAATCAGATGAAGCCTTTAGGATCAGGGTGCAAAAGAATGACCCCTGTAAACATGCAAAAAAGGGCAAAAGTCGGACTTTCAAAAATTCATAACTCACTTCCTGTTCATATTAGACGTTAAAATATCAAATTTTTCGCCATTCCCGATGAGACTGCCAAGTTTTGTGAGTTTTTGTGCATGTTTCGGGGGTCAAAAATGCGATCGAACAATCGGAAAAATAATAATAATAATAATTTCTACAAAAACAATAGGGACTTCGCAGCGGTCGCTGCTCAGGCCCTAATAATAATAATAATAATATTAATAATAATAAAAGTAATAATATTTTCTACAAAAACAATAGGGACCTCGCAGCCGTCGCAGCTCGGGCCCTAATAACAATTTCTAGAAAAACAATAGGGACCTCGCAGCGGTCACTGCTCGGGCCCTAATAATAATAATAATAAAAATAATAATAATTTCCACAAAAACAATGGGGACCTCGTAGCGGTCGCTGCTCAGGCCCTAATAATAATTTCTACAAAAACAATAGGGACCTCGCCGCCGTCACTGCTCGGGCCCCAATAATAATTTCTACACAAAGTCCATTGTGGTGACCCGCCCCCTTTTAAGTAAATTCAAAATGGCCGACTTCCTGTAAAACCTAGCTCATTGCTCCAAGAGACTTTTTTGTAGGTCTTGGTCTTATACATACAGTGAACCCTCGCTACTTCGCGGTTCACCTTTCGCGGGTTCAGTGCTTCGCGGGTCTAAAAAAGTATTCGGGGGCATTGTAGTTTCGCCGAGCGGCACGACGGGGCGCTGGAGCGGTTAGACGGCCGGCGTGCGCCGAAGAAGAGCGTGGGCGAAGAGGAGAGTGGACGAAGAAGAGCACGTTCTCCCGGACACGATCGGTGGCGACGTTTCGCGCGGTTCGGACCGTACCAGAGCTCCGGCCGGCGTGCGTGGCAGTTAAGCCGTAGAGGAGCACCTTCCCCGGGCACGGGCGGTGCCAAGCAGCCCCTAAGTTTAACCGAATGGAAGCTCCGGAGGAGGAGGGCATGCTCGCGTCACAGTAAGCCGAAGAGGAGCACCTTCCCCGGGCACGGGCGGTTCCAAGCGGCCCCTAAGTTTAACCGAATGGAAGCTCCGGAGGAGGAGGGCATGCTCGCGTCACAGTAAGCCGAAGAGGAGCACCTTCCCCGGGCACGGGCGGTTCCAAGCGGCCCCTAAGTTTAACTGAATGGAAGCTCCGGAGGAGGAGGGCATGCTCGCGTCACAGTAAGCCGAAGAGGAGCACCTTCCCCGGGCACGGGCGGTGCCAAGCGGACCCTAAGTTTAACCGAATGGAAGTTCCGGGGGAGGAGGGCGGGCGTGTGTCACAGTTAAGCCGAATTGGAGCACCTCTTCCGCCCGGGCACGAGCGGAGCGCGAGGCTGTCAGTTATGAATGAATAAATGAATAAATAAATAAAGAATGCCACCTTTCATTTCACAGGGCACACCGGACGGCGTACCAGCAGGTAAAAGTCGGAGTAATTAAATAAATACAAAAAGAATGGCTGGGGAATAAAAAAATAATACGTTTTAATAATAATTTGTTTTTTTTGTTATAAAATGAATTTCACTCTCTCTCTCCCCGTATATATATATATATATATATATATATATATATATATATATATATATATTTATTATATATATTGTATATTTTTTTTAAGCATTTTTGAAGGTGCGCCGCTACTTCGCGGATTTTCAGTTTTCGCGGGTGGTCTCGGTCCCCATTAACCGCGATAACCGAGGGTTCACTGTACTCCATAAAATTTACAAAAAGCGAGGTGAAACACTCAATCAGGGCTGCTTTTTTGAACATTTCTCGAGGGCCATGGCGAGCCATTTCAAAAAAGCTGCACAACTAACGTATAAAATATTGATAAATTTGCTCGGCCTGATGTGTGTGTAAAGTTTTACGAGATGTCGTTCATATTTAGAACCTCATAATCAGCTTTGTTTTATTGCCGAACAGTGCAATGCCACTCCCACAACTTTTCACGAAAAATCACGAATTTCGTATTGTGACATCCTCATGGCCGAAACAGTCATCCGAGCATATATGAGGGCGACCTTGTTGAGTTGCACGGAGAAAAACATCCAAGAAAATAACTTGTATTAGCTTTTACCAGTTGGTGGCGCTACTACTACGATGAAAAATAAGTCGGTAGATGTCTTCAGGGCTGAAGTATCCTCAAATGTGTACAACTTCGAGAAGATAGGATCATCTGAGTCATGTTGCCGGAGCTTTTGTTGCCACAGAGTACAATCGGACTTTTCAGCACCGTAATAGCCACGCCTTTTGCCAAAACTTCACAAAATTCGGCAGAGAGTAAGATCATTGTCTTGAGTCTTTTCTGACTAATTTTCAGTCGGATTCGTCAAAAGGGCACCGTGCAGTACGTGAAAATTAAAATAAAAACAAATTTTTGATTCCACTTGGCGGCGCTGTGTGTATAACAAAATAATAACATTAAGATGTCTTCAGGTCGGGACGTTTTATTTACAGGTGAAGGTTTGGATTTTTAGGAGCATGTGCAGGGGAGTTATTAAGCATTCATTTATTTGTATTAGGTTCATTTTGTCTTCTTATTATTGATATTTGACTGATTCATTAAAAGCAGACAATTATGTTTTAGGTTAATTTTTTACCTGACATGTTTCGGCGAGTCTTTTGCCTTCTTCAGAGTGTCGCATGATGGTGTCTTGAGACCCGTCTTTATCAGCTGATGTTCCATGAGGGTGTGACTTACCTGTCAAAAAAATGAAAAAATCAGAGCAGTAAAAGAACAAGCACAACATGAACATTACAAATCAGCAATCACTGACCACTGCAAAAGGGAAAACCACATCATGGACCGGGAGAAGGGCAGGGTCATCCGCACCGAAGAGAACAAACAACAGCGCTGGATCAGAGAGGCCATTGAGATCTGCAAGCGAGGCATAAAAACCATGAACAGAGACAAGGGAGCCTTCATCCTCTCTACCACCTGGAGCAGCATTTTGGCGGAGTGAACGGACAGCGGGGGGCGTGACTTGCCTTCATTCTTGTGACAGGTAAGTCACGCCCTCATGGAACATCAGCTGATAAAGACGGGCCACAAGACACCATCATGTGACACTCTGAAGAAGGCGAAAGACTTTCGTATTGTGACATCCTCAAGGCCTAAACACTCATCCGAGCAAATGTAAGGTAGATTTTGTTAACCTGCCCGGAGAAAAAAATCAACGAAAATAATTTGTATTTGTTTTAACCAGTTGGTGGCGCTACCACTGCGATCAAAAATAAGTTGGCAGCCGTCTTCAGGGCCTGAATATCCTCAAATGTGAAAAATTTCGAGAAGATGGATCATCTGAATCATTTTGCAGGAACTTTTGTTGCCACGGAGAATAATCAGACTCTGCGGCACCGTAATAGCCACGCCCTTCGAAGGAAAGTCACAAAAATAGGGATAGAGTAAGATCAATGTCTTGAGTCTTTTCTAGCCAATTTTCAATCAGATTCGTTAAAAGGGCACCGTGCAGTACGTCAAAATGTAAAAAATGATATTGATTGGCGCAAGGTGTATAACTGAATATAAACATATAGATGTCTTCAGGTACAGACTCTTTATGTACATGTGAAGTTTTGGATTTTTAGCAGCATGTGCAGGAGAGTTATTAAGCATTTTGTCCATTGCGGCGAAGGAAATCTTAAGTGAAAACTTTGATGCCCCGCCCCCGTCATATAGTATTTCGGAAACAAAAAATTTTAGCCCCAGTGTTTGTCCCAGGTCTTCAGATGCTACAGACAGAATTTTAAGGCAATCAGATGAAGCCTTTAGGATCAGGGTGCAAAAGAATGACCCCTGTAAACATGCAAAAAAGGGCAAAAGTCGGACTTTCAAAAATTCATAACTCACTTCTTGTTCATATTAGACGTTAAAATATCAAATTTTTCGCCATGCCCGATGAGACTGCCAAGTTTGGTGAGTTTTTGTGCATGTTTCGGGGGTCAAAAATGCGATCGAACAATCGGAAAAATAATAATAATAATAATTTCTACAAAAACAATAGGGACTTCACAGCGGTCGCTGCTCAGGCCCTAATAATAATAATAATAATAATAATAATAAAAGTAATAATATTTTCTTCAAAAACAATAGGGACCTCGCCGCGGTCGCTGCTCGGGCCCCAATAATAATTTCTACACAAAGTCCATTGTGGTGACCCGCCCCCTTTTAAGTAAATTCAAAATGGCCGACTTCCTGTAAAACCTAGCTCATTGCTCCAAGAGACTTTTTTGTAGGTCTTGGTCTTATACATACAGTGAACCCTCGCTACTTCGCGGTTCACCTTTCGCGGGTTCAGTGCTTCGCGGGTCTAAAAAATATTCGGGGGCATTGTAGTTTCGCAGAGCGGCACGACGGGGCGCTGGAGCGGTTAGACGGCCGGCGTGCGCCGAAGAAGAGCGTGGGCGAAGAGGAGAGTGGACGAAGAAGAGCACGTTCCCCCGGACACGATCGGTGGCGACGTTTCGCGCGGTTCGGACCGTACCAGAGCTCCGGCCAGCGTGCGTGGCAGTTAAGCCGTAGAGGAGCACCTTCCCCGGGCACGGGCGGTGCCAAGCGGCCCCTAAGTTTAACCGAATGGAAGCTCCGGAGGAGGAGGGCATGCTCGCGTCACAGTAAGCCGAAGAGGAGCACCTTCCCCGGGCACGGGCGGTTCCAAGCGGCCCCTAAGTTTAACCGAATGGAAGCTCCGGAGGAGGAGGGCATGCTCGCGTCACAGTAAGCCGAAGAGGAGCACCTTCCCCGGGCACGGGCGGTTCCAAGCGGCCCCTAAGTTTAACCGAATGGAAGCTCCGGAGGAGGAGGGCATGCTCGCGTCACAGTAAGCCGAAGAGGAGCACCTTCCCCGGGCACGGGCGGTGCCAAGCGGCCCCTAAGTTTAGCCGAATGGAAGCTCCGGGGGAGGAGGACGGGCGTGTGTCACAGTTAAGCCAAATTGGAGCACCTCTTCTGCCCGGGCACGAGCGGAGCGCGAGGCTGTCAGTTATGAATGAATAAATGAATAAATAAATAAAGAATGCTACCTTTCATTTCACAGGGCACACCGGACGGCGTACCAGCAGGTAAAAGTCGGAGTAATTAAATAAATACAAAAAGAATGGCTGGGGAATAAAAAAATAATACGTTTTAATAATAATTTGGTTTTTTTGTTATAACATGAATTTCACTCTCTCTCTCCCCGTATATATATATATATATATATATATATATATATATATTTATATATTTATTATATATATTGTATATTTTTTTTAAGCATTTTTGAAGGTGCGCCGCTACTTCGCGGATTTTCAGTTTTCGCGGGTGGTCTCGGTCCCCATTAACCGCGATAACCAAGGGTTCACTGTACTCCATAAAATTTACAAAAAGCGAGGTGAAACACTCAACCAGAGCTGCTTTTTTTTAACATTTCTCGAGGGCCATGGCGAGCCATTTCAAAAAAGCTGCACAACTAACTTGTAAAATATTGATAAATTTGCTCGGCCTGATGTGTGTGTAAAGTTTTACGAGTTGTCGTTCATATTTAGAACCTCATAATCAGCTTTGTTTTATTGCCGAACAGTGCAATGCCACTCCCACAACTTTTCACGAAAAATCACGAATTTCGTATTGTGACATCCTCATGGCCGAAACAGTAATCCGAGCATATATGAGGGCGACCTTGTTGAGTTGCACGGAGAAAAACATCCAAGAAAATAACTTGTATTAGCTTTTACCAGTTGGTGGCGCTACTACTACGATGTAAAATAAGTTGGTAGATGTCTTCAGGGCTGAAGTATCCTCAAATGTGTACAACTTCGAGAAGATAGGATCATCTGAGTCATGTTGCCGGAGCTTTTGTTGCCACAGAGTACAATTGGACTTTTCAGCACCTTAATAGCCACGCCTTTTGCCAAAACGTCACAAAATTCGGCAGAGAGTAAGATCATTGTCTTGAGTCTTTTCTGACTAATTTTCAGTCGGATTCGTCAAAAGGGCACCGTGCAGTACGTGAAAATTAAAATAAAAACAAATTTTTGATTCCACTTGGCGGCACTGTGTGTATAACAAAATAATAACATTAAGATGTCTTCAGGTCGGGACGTTTTATTTACAGGTGAAGGTTTGGATTTTTAGGAGCATGTGCAGGGGAGTTATTAAGCATTCATTTATTTGTATTAGGTTCATTTTGTCTTCTTATTATTGATATTTGACTGATTCATTAAAAGCAGACAATTATGTTTTAGGTTAATTTTTTACCTGACATGTTTCGGCGAGTCTTTCGCCTTCTTCAGAGTGTCGCATGATGGTGTCTTGAGCTGATGTTCCATGAGGGTGTGACTTACCTGTCAAAAAAATGAAAAAATCAGAGCAGTAAAAGAACAAGCACAACATGAACATTACAAATCAGCAATCACTGACCACTGCAAAAGGGAAAACCACATCATGGACCGGGAGAAGGGCAGGGTCATCCGCACAGAAGAGAACAAACAACAGCGCTGGATCAGAGAGGCCATTGAGATCTGCAAGCGAGGCATAAAAACCATGAACAGAGACAAGGGAGCCTTCATCCTCTCTACCACCTGGACCAGCATCTTGGCGGAGTGAACGGACAGCGGGGGGCGTGACTTGCCTTCATTCTTGTGACAGGTAAGTCACGCCCTCATGGAACATCAGCTGATAAAGACGGGTCACAAGACACCATCATGTGACACTCTGAAGAAGGCGAAAGACTTTCGTATTGTGACATGCTCAAGGCCTAAACACTCATCCGAGCAAATATAAGGTAGATTTTGTTAACCTGCCCGGAGAAAAACATCAACGAAAATAATTTGTATTTGTTTTAACCAGTTGGTGGCGCTACCACTGCGATCAAAAATAAGTTGGCAGCCGTCTTCAGGGCCTGAATATCCTCAAATGTGAAAGATTTCCAGAAGATGGATCATCTGAATCATTTTGCAGGAACTTTTGTTGCCACGGAGAATAATCAGACTCTGCGGCACCGTAATAGCCACGCCCTTTGAAGGAAAGTCATAAAAATAGGGATAGAGTAAGATCAATGTCTTGAGTCTTTTCTAGCCAATTTTCAATCGGATTCGTTAAAAGGGCACCGTGCAGTACGTCAAAATGTAAAAATTTATATTGATTGGCGCAAGGTGTATAACTGAATATAAACATATAGATGTCTTCAGGTACCGACTCTTTATGTACATGTGAAGTTTTGGATTTTTAGCAGCACGTGCAGGAGAGTTATTAAGCATTTTGTCCATTGCGGCGAAGGAAATCTTAAGTGAAAACTTTGAAGCCCCGCCCCCGTCATATAGTATTTCGGAAACAAAAAATTTTAGCCCCAGTGTTTGTCCCAGGTCTTAAGATGCTCCAGACAGAACTTTAAGGCAATCAGATGAAGCCTTTAGGATCAGGGTGCAAAAGAATGACCCCTGTAAACATGCAAAAAAGGGCAAAAGTCGGACTTTCAAAAATTCATAACTCACTTCCTGTTCATATTAGACGTTAAAAAATATAAAATTTTTCGCCATGCCCGATGAGACTGCCAAGTTTGGTGAGTTTTTGTGCATGTTTCGGGGGTCAAAAATGCGATCGAACAATCGGAAAAATAATAATAATAATAATTTCTACAAAAACAATAGGGACTTCGCAGCGGTCGCTGCTCAGGCCCTAATAATAATAATAATAATAATAATAAAAGTAATAATAATTTCTACAAAAACAATAGGGACCTCGCAGCCGTCGCAGCTCGGGCCCTAATAACAATTTCTAGAAAAACAATAGGGACCTCGCAGCGGTCACTGCTCGGGCCCTAATAATAATAATAAAAATAATAATAATTTCCACAAAAACAATGGGGACCTCGTAGCGGTCGCTGCTCGGGCCCTAATAATAATTTCTTCAAAAACAATAGGGACCTCGCCGCCGTCGCTGCTCGGGCCCCAATAATAATTTCTACACAAAGTCCATTGTGGTGACCCGCCCCCTTTTAAGTAAATTAAAAATGGCCGACTTCCTGTAAAACCTAGCTCATTGCTCCAAGAGACTTTTTTGTAGGTCTTGGTCTTATACATACAGTGAACCCTCGCTACTTCGCGGTTCACCTTTCGCGGGTTCAGTGCTTCGCGGGTCTAAAAAATATTCGGGGGCATTGTAGTTTCGCCGAGCGGCACGACGGGGCGCTGGAGCAGTTAGACGGCCGGCGTGCGCCGAAGAAGAGCGTGGGCGAAGAGGAGAGTGGACGAAGAAGAGCACGTTCCCCCGGACACGATCGGTGGCGACGTTTCGCGCGGTTTGAACCGTACCAGAGCTCCGGCCGGCGTGCGTGGCAGTTAAGCCGTAGAGGAACACCTTCCCCGGGCACGGGCGGTGCCAAGCGGCCCCTAAGTTTAACCGAATGGAAGCTCCGGAGGAGGAGGGCATGCTCGCGTCACAGTAAGCCGAAGAGGAGCACCTTCCCCGGGCACGGGCGGTTCCAAGCGGCCCCTAAGGTTAACCGAATGGAAGCTCCGGAGGAGGAGGGCATGCTCGCGTCACAGTAAGCCGAAGAGGAGCACCTTCCACGGGCACGGGCGGTTCCAAGCGGCCCCTAAGTTTAACCGAATGGAAGCTCCGGAGGAGGAGGGGATGCTCGCGTCACAGTAAGCCGAAGAGGAGCACCTTCCCCGGGCACGGGCGGTTTCAAGCGGCCCCTAAGTTTAACTGAATGGAAGCTCCGGAGGAGGAGGGTATGCTCGCGTCACAGTAAGCCGAAGAGGAGCACCTTCCCCGGGCACGGGCGGTGCCAAGCGGCCCCTAAGTTTAACCGAATGGAAGTTCCGGGGGAGGAGGGCGGGCGTGTGTCACAGTTAAGCCGAATTGGAGCACCTCTTCCGCCCGGGCACGAGCGGAGCGCGAGGCTGTCAGTTATGAATGAATAAATGAATAAATAAATAAAGAATGCCACCTTTCATTTCACAGGGCACACCGGACGGCGTACCAGCAGGTAAAAGTCGGAGTCATTAAATAAATACAAAAAGAATGGCTGGGGAATTAAAAAATAATATGTTTTAATAATAATTTGTTTTTTTTTGTTGTAACATGAATTTCACTCTCTCTCTCCCCGTATATATATATATATATATATATATATATATATATATATATATATATATATATATATATAATTTGCTCGGCCTGATGTGTGTGTAAAGTTTCACGAGTTGTCGTTCATATTTACAACCTCATAATCAGCGTTGTTTTATTGCCGAACAGTGCAATGCCACTCCCACAACCTTTCACGAAAAAGGACGAATTTCGTATTGTGACATCCTCATGGCCGAAACAGTAATCCGAGCATATATGAGGGCGACCTTGTTGAGTTGCACGGAGAAAAACATCCAAGAAAATAACTTGTATTAGCTTTTACCAGTTGGTGGCGCTACTACTACGATGAAAAATAAGTTGGTAGAAGTCTTCAGGGCTGAAGTATCCTCAAATGTGTACAACTTCGAGAAGATAGGATCATCTGAGTCATGTTGCCGGAGCTTTTGTTGTCACAAAGTACAATCGGACTTTTCAGCACCGTAATAGCCACGCCTTTTGCCAAAACGTCACAAAATTCGGCAGAGAGTAAGATCATTGTCTTGAGTCTTTTCTGACTAATTTTCAGTCGGATTCGTCAGAAGGGCACCGTGCAGTACGTGAAAATTAAAATAAAAACAAATTTTTGATTCCACTTGGCGGCGCTGTGTGTAAAACAAAATAATAACATTAAGATGTCTTCAGGTCGGGACGTTTTATTTACAGGTGAAGGTTTGGATTTTTAGGAGCATGTGCAGGGGAGTTATTAAGCATTCATTTATTTGTATTAGGTTCATTTTGTCTTCTTATTATTGATATTTGACTGATTCATTAAAAGCAGACATTTATGTTTTAGGTTAATTTTTTACCTGACATGTTTCGGCGAGTCTTTCGCCTTCTTCAGAGTGTCGCATGATGGTGTCTTGAGACCAGTCTTTATCAGCTGATGTTCCATGAGGGTGTGACTTACCTGTCAAAAAAATTAAAAAATCAGAGCAGTAAAAGAACAAGCACAACATGAACATTACAAATCAGCAATCACTGACCACTGCAAAAGGGAAAACCACATCATGGACCGGGAGAAGGGCAGGGTCATCCGCACAGAAGAGAACAAACTACAGCGCTGGATCAGAGAGGCCATTGAGATCTGCAAGCGAGGCATAAAAACCATGAACAGAGACAAGGGAGCCTTCATCCTCTCTACCACCTGGAGCAGCGTCTTGGCGGAGTGAATGGACAGCGGGGGGCGTGACTTGCCTTCATTCTTGTGACAGGTAAGGCACGCCTTCATGGAACATCAGCTGATAAAGACAGGTCACAAGACACCATCACAGGGTTCGAAGTTAACTTTAAAAACTGCTTGCCCATAGGGCAAGTGCCACTAAAATTTGCCTTGCCCGAGTGGCCAAATTACTTGCCCAACTTGGGCAAGTGACAATTTTTTTTCTCTTGCCCTGAGTGACTTTTTGTATGACAAAGTGTCTAATTACAAATTGCATGAATTTTTTGTTCGGACAGTTC